>NC_085873.1:20970260-21002760 GCF_034702125.1 Engraulis encrasicolus
TGAAGGAGAACACCCCCCCCCCTCCCTCTATGAGAGAGAGAGAGAGAGAGAGAGAGAGAGAGAGAGAGAGAGAGAGAGAGAGAGAGAGAGAGAGAGAGAGAGAGAGAGAGAGAGAGAGAGGAAAAGAGAAAGGGAAAAGTCACAAGAGGATGAAACACGAAAGAGAAGTAAAGGGTATACGAGAGAGAGAGAGAGAGAGAGAGAGAGAGAGAGAGAGAGAGAGAGAGAGAGAGAGAGAGAGAGAGCTAAAGGAGTTCTGAGAAGAAGCCAACATCATGATCTCACCGAACCAGAAAAAAAACACACAAAAAAACAACCACTCCATCATAATCTCACCAAGCCGTGACAGATGAGACTTGATGATCACAATAAAACAACACCATAATTCAGTCATCCGACATGGTGTTGACGCACAAACACAGCAGGGATCCTCCCCATGAATGCTGGACAGCGTGGACAACAGATACCACACCACACCACTGATGATCTGGACCACGTTAAGACCACAGATGCCTGGAGTCTGGGGCCAAGACACTGGCGCCAGCCCACCAACCAAACAGGAGAGAGAGAGGGAGGGGGAGAGAGAGAGAGAGAGAGAGAGAGAGAGAGAGAGAGAAAAAGAAAGAAAGAAAGAAAGAAAAAAAAGAAAGATAGAGAGAAAGAAAGAAAGAAAGAAAAAAGAAAGATAGAGAGAAAGACAGAGAGAGAATGGACAGAGGGAGCTATAGAATAAGGAATTGTAGAGAGAGAAGTGGGTGAGCGAGAGAGAGAGAAAGACAGAAAGAGAGAAACTGTGTAAATCTTCTCTAAGGAGTCCACTGTGGAGAATCGGGCAGCACATGACAGGGGGGCCCCCACAAAACAACACTCTGAGTCTGACGCAAGAGAACAGTGTTACCGTTACACCCTCCTCTCAACACCGCCGCGAACCATAAGTCATACAGGGCATTTGCCTGGTGGACCATCGATGACTTTGGCCTGCTCTTCCCCTCAGTGTAGTGGGACCAGTTCTCATGCCGCTTCACTCAGACCTCTCCGAGCGAGATTTAAATATTAATTTTGCCTGTTGTGGTAAAAAAAAAAAAAAATCGCAATAGATGTGTAATATTATTGCCACAGGCTTCATCGTCTCTCTCAATGCCAGGCGGACTGGTGATGGCTGAAAATGCCCTGCCTGATTTTTTTGGCCCAGTCCAGCCCTGCGCTGCGCTACACAACATGTTTGTTATGTTATCCTTTCGCTAGGGTCAGTGTTTGGCATCATAGCAAAGAAACACACTTAAAACAACCACATGTGCGGGGACAAAGCCGGCGACACCACACAATATGCTTTGTGTTCTGCTGGAAGGAGAAAAAAGTTGAAAAACCCACCACAACAAAATCAGTGAAAGAGTTTTAGAGGGACTTAAAGAAAAACCTGGCAGGGTGGTTCTTGTTAGTCTTGGAAGAGAAACCAAAAACCTTGTTGGGGTGTTTTAAATTAGCTTTTCAAGAAAAGCCCCCTACCGACCGAGTGACGTGTGTGTGTGTGTGTGTGTGTGTACTCTGAAATCAGTGGTGTGTGTGTGTGTACGCTCATACTCACACAAACGCATGCACATACACACACACACACACGTCGTACACACGCCACTGATTTCAGAGTACCTACAGATGTTTTGCCGTTCCACAACCATTAAGGGGGAGGGAAAGTACCGCCCAGCCCCTCTATGCCTCTCCATGTGTCACCCTTTCCCTCTAGGTGGAGGGAGGGAGGCGTACAGTTTTCCACCAGCCCCAAAACCACCTCCTCAGTTTTCCCTCCCTTATGCCTGTTTAAAACACTGGAGAAATAAAACACATCAATTGCCTGCCTGCCACACTGACTGCAGGATAGAACATCTGGTTCGCAGCACCAAGCTAACTTCCCTCTCTCTCTCCTCGTGGTGGTCCGGTTTAACTCATCTCTCTCTCTCTCTCTCCCTCTCTCTCTCTGGTTTAACTCACCATGTTCTTTCTCTCCCTCTCTGGTTTAACTCACCATGTTCTTTCTCTCGCGCCCTCTCCCTCTCTCTCATATCGTGGTGGTCTGGTTTAACTCAGCGTGCCCACTCGTGGCTTTCTCTGCTCGTAAATATCCTTAAGGGTCCTCAGCTAATGGCCAATAAAAGCAGCAGGGGGGCACACTGTGGAATATGACCTTGACCTTGACATGAAAGACTGGAGACAGTAGCGTG
Source organism: Engraulis encrasicolus (assembly GCF_034702125.1). Lineage (NCBI taxonomy): Eukaryota > Metazoa > Chordata > Actinopteri > Clupeiformes > Engraulidae > Engraulis > Engraulis encrasicolus. The sequence continues at coordinate 20,972,477 of NC_085873.1, forward strand.
TGGTGACCCGTCAGCAACTGACTTTGTGCCCTGGGGCTGGTTTATATGTCACAGTAGTTGGGCATTTGAATTCAGAGCAAGTGTGGATGGAGGTGGACAACTGTGCCACGTATTACTGTGTAATTAGCTCCATTTTCCGAACTGAAACGTTAGCATCAGTCTGTGAAGTGATGTGCCTCTGACACACATGGCAGGCTTTTCACTTTCTGAGCAAAGGATGTCTGCTTGACTGCTAAATTTCCTACTCAAGGGGTCTTATGGCTTTTCTTCTCCTAAGTGGAGGCAGGGCAAATAAATGGCTCTGCAAAACCAGGCTTGGGCCAAATCTGCACAGCACTGCAGTCAGCCGGTGTGCTTTCGAGAAATGGGATCCAGGAGTGTGTTTCTCGAAAACGCCGTTGCTAACTAAGTTAGCAACTTACTTAGTTGCAATGCAATTTCCCATTGGAAACCTAGAAAGTTGCTAACTGGTTAGCAACGATGCTTTCGAGAAATGGGATCCAGGTCAGTTGGTGATGCCCAGTGCCCTCAGCTGTGGCTGCTCCTGTTCCAGAGGAGCGCCTCTGCAGCACAGCTGTTATCTTGTCGGAGGTTACCAGTAATGGCAGGGATGCAGTCACCTCGCACGCGTGGGCAACCCCATATAACAATGGGCACAGCGCCAGCCTACGTGCCATCTGTCAGCTATGTGCCAAGTACAAGAATGCCACTGGGCAATAAACACTGATTCTACCACCTCCTCGTTTTCCTATCTGACACATTCTTCTGCTGTGTGTATTGCTCTCTGTCTGTGTCAGTGAGTCAGTCTCCTGTGTGCAAGGCAGTGTCTGTGTAAAGCAGTATCCTGTGTGTAAGTCATTGTCTACGCAAAGCAGTCTCCTCTCTGTCTGTTGTCTCCTGTCTGTAAGTCAGGGTCTGCAAGTCAGGGTCTGTAAGTCTGTCTGTAGTCTCCTGTCTGTAAGTCAGTGTGTGTCTGTGAGTCTGTCTGTAAGTCAGTGTGTGTCTGTAGTCCCCTGTCTGTAAGTCAGGGTCCGTAAGTCTGTCTGTATTCTCCTGTGTGCAAATCTCAGTGTCTGTGTAAACCAGTCTCCTGTCTGTAAGTCAGGGTCTGGAAGCTGCAGTCTCATGTGTGTAAGTCAGTTTGTGTCTGTAGTCTCCTGTGTGTAAGTCAGTGTGTGTCTGTAGTCTCCTGTCTGTAAGTCAGGGTCTGGAAGTCTGTCTGTAGTCTCCTGTGTGTATGTCAGTGTGTGTCTGTAGTCTCCTGTGTGTAAGTCAGTGTGTGTCTGTAGTCTCCTGTCTGTAAGCCAGTGTGTGTCTGTAGTCTCCTGTGTCTGTGTAAGTTTGTCTGTAGTCTCCTGTGTGTAAGTCAGTGTGTGTCTGTAGTCTCCTGTCTGTAAGTCAGGGTCTGTAAGTGTCTGTAGTCTCCTGTCTGCAAGTCTGTCTATGGTCGCCTGGCTGTCTGTAAGTATGTCTGCAGTCTCCTGTCTGTAAGTATGTCTGTAGTCTCCTGTCTGTAAGTCAAGGTCAGTGTAAACCAGTTTCCTGTGTGTAAGTCAGTGTGTGTCTGTAGTCTCCTGTGTGTAAGTCAGGGTCTGTAGTCTCCTGTCTGTTAGTCGGTGTGTGTCTGTAGTCTCCTGTGTGTAAGTCAGGGTCTGGAAGCTGCAGTCTCCTGTCTGTAAGTCTGTCTGTAGTCTCCTGTGTGTAAGTCAGTGTCTGGGAGCTGTGGACTTGCACGGGTGTTAAGGAGCTAATTAGGGAAAGAATGTTGCCTCTCGCTGAAGACCGCTGGAGCCCGCTGCTCAACACTGCACTCCATTGTGCTCAAGTGGCCCCAATCGCAAATCTGCTTTTTACGAGACCAGATGGAGTGTGCCAGAGTAGGTTAGTGTGCTTGTGTGGATGAGAGTGCGCGCGCGTGAGTGAGTGAGTGAGTGTATATGTATGCGAGTCAGTATGTACGAGTGTCGTGTGTGTGCACATGTTTGTATGTGAGTAGCTTTGTGTGTGTGTGTGTGTGTGTGTGTGTGTGTGTGTGCGCGCGCAAGAGAGAATCTGTGCTTTGGGTGCCAGAGCGGGTAAACAAGTAGAAGTCAGGTCTTATCTCTAGCCCATCGGCTACACTCCAACTCTTCTAGAGCTATTCCTAGAGCTCAAAAGCCCCCCAGACCACCCGCCCACCCCTCTACCCCCTCTGTCCTGCCATCCACCTCCAGCTCCCACTCCTCTACCAGCTTCCCCACGCCAGGAACAACAGTGCAGGATGGCAACAACTAGTGTGTGTGTGTGTGAGAGCATGGAAGCCTTTACTCTGAGGTACGCTCTGTACCTCCTTCACTCCCTCTTATCAGTATTCATCAGGCATAAATGATGACCATGAACACTTAATTTTTTCACACATCCCTTACTCCATTTTTAAATTAAATTGCATGACGACATGATTTGTCTGTGTAAAGAGAATGAGAAATCGATGCTGAAGAGGTTGGGATGGTTAGATTCTGTGACCGCTTTTTGAATTCACGTCTGCCTTTAACTACAACGTGGTGGGCTTATGCAGAATGACCCTTCACCACAACATAAGGGACACATTAACCAGATGGAAAATCCATGGAGTAGTTGGTCTGTGCAGTGGCGGCTTGAGTTAAGAGGGGCACGTGTGTCCAAACCACTTGGGGTTTTCCCCCCTCGAGACCTAAACATTTCAGAATGGATGTTCATCTCTAACTTTTCAAAGCACTTTGCTTCTGAGGCCGAGTGATCCTTCCATTTCCTCCATCTTCTCCTCTCTGTGCATCTCTTGCTCTCCTATACGTAAATCAACATGAGTGTGTGTAGAGGTCTTTCTTTCCATTCCACTTCTCACGCTTAATCTTTGCATTTCTTCATTTCCTCCTCTCTAGTGCAGTGATTCTCAAACTGTGGGCTGGGGCCCACTGGTGGGCCCTAAAGGTATTCCAAGTGGGCCTTGAAATCATTTTCTAAAAATCAAATTGATATTTTTGTGTGCTTTGCTGCTGATTCATTTGAGTTTTATTGTTTATTGGGTCAGAGGTGGGCCCCGAACATTTGTGAACATTTCAAATGGGCCCCAAGTTGGAAAAGGTTGGGAACCCCTGCTCTAGTGCATCTCCTCCTCTCCCTGCCTCACCCTACACATACATATGGAAAAAACTATTTCACGATATGGATTACTTTATATCACGATTACGATATATATCACGATATACCACAATTACATACGTTTTCAGTTATTCTCTTTATTTGCTCTTTATTTTTTCATGTCGCAAAACAACCTGTCTTTGAAATGGATCTTTTTATTGTATTGTGACATCAAATGTAATTAAATGATATTCAATTGTATACAACTGATAAAATTACTATCACGATATAAACGATATAGGAGAGAGGTCACGATTTACACTTTTATATCACGATAACGATATATATCGTCATATTGCCCAGCCCTAATTTGACCCACGTGAGGTGATGCACAAAAGTTATGTTGCACATAGATTGATCCATGGTAGTGCATGTTGACAGCAGCCTAGGCCTCCCTCTTGCCTTGCTCCTCAATAAGGCATCCCACACCACGGGCTGTCTGTCCTCCACGTCTCACCCAGTGACTTGGTAATCCCCACATGTGTTCTGTGCCCCGAGCGGCATGCCCAGGTCTCTCCACCACACATCCCTGGGGAGCCGGCCCAGGCAGGGGCAGGGGCCTCCTGGGGCACCCGCACATATCCCCACCCCATCCATCCACCCCCATCCCCCACCCCAGGGGTCCTGCTCCCAGGGCACACACACACACCCACCCAACCATCTCTCCTTCTGTGTGTGTGTGTGTGTGTGTGTGTGTGTGTGTGTGTCTCTCTCTCTCTTTCTCACACAAACACACATGCACGCATGCACATCCTCCTCCCAGGGCACACACCCACCCCTCACACTCCTCAGAGGCCCCCTTACACCCCCCACCCCTCACACTCCTCAGAGGCCCCCTTACACCCTCCCTCCCCTCCTCCTCCTCCTCCACTGTAGCCTACTGCTAGGGTCAGCCAAGAGAGAGGACATGGGGCTCCTGGGTGAAAGCAAACAAGTCCCCAGCCCTACTGCACACACAAAATAAAAGAAAAGGGCCGTCCAAAGAGACAGACAGACAAACAGACAGAGAGACTGCCTGCAAGTTTTGTGGGTGCCTGCCTGCTCACGTCTGTCTATCTGTTGGTCCCACACACACACACACAAACACGCACACACGCACACGCACATACACACACACACACGCACGCCTGGCCTTAGAGTGTGTGTGTGTGTGTGTATGTTTTTAGGGGTCTCAAGTTGCTAGGGAGCTTCCTACCTCGGAGGGGCCCTGGGGTACTTGCTTGCCAACCCTACCCCTAACCCTCCCCATACCCCTCCCCCCTTCTTCCCCTTACTTCACTTCCATGGGGCGTGCTGCCAAAACTGGCTGACATGCGTACACCACACACATACACGCGCTTGCCCATATGCATGCACACACACACACACTTAATGTACATGTGCCCACACGCACACACACACCTTCCAGCTCCTCACACGTTATCACTCTTCAGTCTACCCCTCTCTGCTTGCCCTTCAGGGAAGCCAGTGCCAAGTTTAGAGTCTTCAAGGCAAGACGGCCTCAACGCAGCTCCTACAGATTAGAGCAGGGCTGGGGAACTCGTGTCTCGACTTTCGAGAGCCGTTTACGGACCATGAGGCCGTTTTATCCGGCCCCCGAAACAATTTCAATGTTATGCAGTAGGGCTGCACGATTATGGAAAAAAATCATAATCACGATTATTTTGGTCAAAATCATAATCACGATTATTAATCACGATTATTGATTTTTGCAGATTTTTTTGAAAATCATAACAAGACGAAATATAATCAAGAATGAATTACATACAGGATGAGCAAAATAAAATGAATTGTAATAATTATGTAAAGGGAATAGCATAAAACTTAAGTGGACATATTTCTGGCCAGAAACACCAGCCTGTCAGTATGTTCTGGCTTCAAGGACGCTCTCAAAAGTAGGTCACTATTGCCACGATTAAATCACGATTAAAATCATGAGTTCGATTTCACTATTTTATCACGATTTTGATTATTTTTCGATTAATTGTGCAGCCCTATTATGCAGCATGTTATGCATATTTTGTAACGGAATCTTGGAATTTACATTTGCAATACAATTAAGTTATATTCAGGGGACCTAGAGAAGGTGGGGTCTGTTTTAAAGCTGGCTGCCTTCAACATAGGCCTAAAATGGCCCCTCGAATGAAAAAGGTTCCCTATCTCTGGTTTAGAGTCTCCACTCAAGACAAGACGGCCTAAACGCAGCTCCTAACTGAGGGTGGATTCCAAAATGCGGGCTTCCATCCTCCCTTGCTCACTTGCCTGCTTGTGACCTCATGATGACGTCACTGAAGACAGAAAATTTATTCAATTTCTTACAAAAGCACAAATCTAATGTCATTTCCTCATTTGAAACCGGGATGGTGAATGAAGAACAGTCCCCCAAAAATTGTTGTGGCTAGGCTGACAACGGGAAAACATTATTGTTTGCTCCACGGAACCGGGGTATCAGCAAAACGCGAGGCCACAAGCACAAGTGGAGGACAGGAGTCTGCATATTGGAAGGCATGCACCCAGAGTCTCCACTCAAGACGGCCTCAACGCAGCTCCTGCTGGCCAGACACATGCACATAACACCATCCATATACATTCTACACAGTGTGGACAGACTCACAGCACACCCTCAAGCCAAATCTGAAGATCAAGACATATTCAAATTGTATTCAATGGTTCATCCACATTCTACACAGTGTGGGCAGACTCGCAGCACTGCCATACCAAACAAGAACGCAGTAACGACGATTCCTGGTAAAGTGAGGAAAAAAGGCTTCAAAGTTTCCTTTCTGGCCAGACAATTGTGTTGTTGGTAAAGTGGTGGTGACACTACCATTTAATTCTTTTTTTAGGGTGGAAATGTATGCACACACACATTTTTTTTAATTCATATGGCTTTCAACCACAAAAATGTAGTTACTGTGTTCTTGCTGGTATTACCACCTGTTCCTGAACCACTGCTTCAATGAGAAGTGCAGTAACTACACCTCTTAAAACCATTCACAAGCCAAATCAGGCCATGACAAGAATTCAACTGTATACAACTGCTCAACATTGACCAGCAAAATACAGTAAGTTAATGTTGAATAAAATGCTGAAAACCAAAGCCACAGAAACAACTTTGACAAAGACTGCATTTACACATGCCACACACATGCACAACCACATGACCCACCTCAACTAACACACACAGACAAACCTGAGGTAACACTTTGGCCTATTTCGCTGTCTGAGGCGCACCATGGTGTTCCAAACCTCATGATTACCACAGACTGTTAAGACAAATACCAGCTATGAAATAAAAAAATAAAAAAGCATAACATAACAAAAAGCAAGATATGGCTAAATATTCTCATTCCCCAAGGTCTTCTCAGTCAAACAAGATAAAACTTCCCGTCACCACTGAGGCCTGAATAACACTACATGACGTAGATTATTCCAAACTCAAAACCAAAAGTTCCACCCTTCTTGTAACATCATGTCTAACCAAAACAATTATGTCTAACAGCAACAATAGACTGTTTAAGTTTCTCCATAACCCCATGCCCGGCCTCCTTAATGGTCCATGGCTAATATAAAGACCATTTCACCTGGACTAAACTATGGAGGTCTCTGACCTGCACAGTGTTTTAGAGTATACGGTAGTAGCCCCAATCACACAACAAGCCACCCATTCACCATAAAATACAAGCCCTCTACAGTTGTGTGTTAAATAAAGGGCTCTTGCCGTGGAAGATCCATCCAACAATGTCTTTTATACCTGCCCTAAAAGTCCATATGTTGTTGCTTACTCTGATTGTATCAGAAGGACAAAGTTCTGCATTCTAGCTGGTTGCTTTCGTCATGTGCTACATATATCCTTACCAGGAAGGATTTAAAAAGAGTGCTTGATTTGTACTATACTTTTCTGATAATCGCTGCCAGGACTATACATTTGCCTTAAGGAATGTACACACAGTCAGATGAGTGAGAATAAACAGTCCACATGTAGGTGCTCAAGTAATGGAAACATTTTCTCACTACACCAGAAATTAATGAGCTCATTTATGCACATCCAGTGAAGTCTTGGTGCCAGGAATACCAATAGAGTTACAGCATGTACTGTATGTAGAGAGAGGCCATGTGTGTAGATGAATGTACGTGTTAGAGCGTTGTCACAAATGTACGTGTTAGAGTGGAGTCACGTTAACCAGGGCTTCACAAGTAAATTCACTTTTTTCATAAGCAGCCAAAATGGCTAGTAGATGATAATCTTACTAGCCAAACACACACTCACCACTGTGTGAGCGAGCGTGGCTAGTAAGTTTGTCTTTTCTACCAGCCAAACTGAAAATTTCACCAGCATTTGGCCAGTTGGTTGCTGACGTTAATTTAGAGCCCTGCACGTTACTGCTCGTTTCCTGTTGGTGACTGTTGGGTGTGGGTGTATGGCTTGTGTGTGTGTGTGTGTGTGTGTGTGTGTGTGTGTGTGTGTGTGTGTGTGTGTGTGTGTTTGTGTGAGATGTCCTTGTGTACATGTATTGTGCATGGAGTTGTAAACTTCATGTCTACAAGTAGGCTGCAACAAGCTTTCATGGCAGTGAAAACAAATGTCCCTTTCAGGACAATATAGGCTATCTAACCATCCATCCATCCATCCATCCATCTTGCTGCCTTACCTGTTCCTTGGCGCGTGACACCCAGGTCTGGGAGAGCAGCTCCAGCCGGGTCTTGTGGTACTTCTTGGTGGTCTTGACAGCGATGAAAACGTCCCTCAGCTCCAGGGGGTCTCTGGAGGAACGTGACCCCGAGGAGGAGAACTTCCTCTGGGGGGGCGGGAGGGCACCCGGTGCCTGGTGGAGGGGAAGGGGGTCCAGCCTGCCAGCAGCAGCGGCCCTGCCAACAGTGGTCTCCAGGGTGACCCTCTGCCCAGTCTTATTCGGGTGGGGGGCACCACCACCATCACCGCCGCCCCCATCGGGCCCCAGCTGAACGCTGCTGCCGCCGGGCGCGTGCTTGTTGGCATGACGGGGTTGTGGTTTGGGCCGTGGTGGAGGCGGGGGCCGGTCTCCCCCCTGGCGAGGGGGGGCCTGCAGGGTGGGGATGAGCAGCAGGAGGAGGGCGCACAGGGCCAGGGAGACGAGGAAGCAGAGCTTGCTGACGCCCACATGGGACAGGTGCATCCTTCCTGTCCTGACCTGCTGGCTTGGCTTGGCGTTGCTTTGCACTGCGCTGCGTCCAGCCGGCCTGCCTTCCTTCCTTCCTCTCGGGCCGGGAGGAGGAGGAGGAGGAGGAGGAGGAGGAGGCCGCGTGAGGAGAGGAGAGGTGAGGTGAGGGGACAGGTTGAAGTTTAGCCTCCAGGGGGGCCACAGACACTCATGTGTCCACCAGCCATCCTCAGCATCACCAAATCACTGAATGACCTAAAACAAATAAAGACACAGTCACATGAATAGAAAGCGTACAGTACACTACATAACTTGTGCTACTACTAACATCACAAACTTCATCTTGGATATTTTGGAAATCACTGTAAGCCAAGCTACCCAGATCACCTCTTACAGAAGTACTACTATTGGGTGGTCGCTTCAGTAATAATTCTGCACACGCACATAGCAGTCACCTCATACAATACACCAAATAAAACAAATTAGATGAGCTTTTCAAATTTCACGGTGCTTGCCCGTAGCGAACGACCCAGGTCCATGCTGTGCGCGCACCTAAAATGGTGTATCTGATGTTGAATCTCCGTGCACTGCAGTGCGGACCCAAATTGCAGCCCTCCAATATGTGAGCAATTTCCTGCTCCTCTATTTTCAGAGTGGCACTGATACTTTCCAACTGCTAACAGATGGCATTTCTACGTAAGAAGGAATGCTATACGTGGTGAAACGACGTTGTTCAATTGCACGTCTCAAAATAGCCTAGAACTAACTCGCGGTCTATGATCTTTCTGACAAATTGCATTGTGAAGTTCCAATGCAACACATGGAACAAACAATTACATTGAGACCTACCTTGACAAACTGGAGAAACAGGACGTTCGCGTCCCTCCAGACCGAGATTGTAATAGAGAGAGGTTTTACGAATAAGATGTTAATATAATGTCACAGGCTGTGCTGTGGCGAAATGGGCTAACCACTGAAGCCCACGGTAAAGAGCCACTCTGGGGGCAGCGCGTGGGGCTGCTGCCAATCGAAACAGCTGGTTTTACACACACTGGCTGTTGTCCACAATCTGGACCACTTATCTTGAAACCAACAAGGACTTAGGAGGGGATACTCCCATCAATTAAAGTCGATTTGTATGTCCTGCCTTGTAAGTAGTCATACAAGATAAAATGACAGTTGTATTGCGCAATACTTCTGAAATGTTGAAACAACTTAGCTCGCTGTTGTACAACTTCAGTCAATTGAGCAGCACAATTGATAGGCAGCTCCTCCAAAACATCATCTCCCCCATCAACTTTTAAACATAAAAATACAAAAAGAAAACGGTCTTTCACCGAGACTATTCAGATACGGAGACATCATGTGTTTGTTTACACACTTGAGTTCTTACTTACCTCTCCTTCGAAGGTGACACATGTTTTGCAAGAATCCACTCCCCAACCTCAGCAGCAGATACAAAATGACCGAAGTTGGGTCGCCTTCATGAGTCTCTGTCCGGAAGCTGAGATAAAAGTTACCAGTCCATCCGTCCTACAATAAGATGAGTTGTCCGTCCGATGTTTGCAAAACGTGTGAATCACAGCTCAAAGTCTTTGTGTTCTCAGCAGCTCTGGTCCCGACTCTGGTAGCCTACAAAGCGTTGCGGGCGACTCAACTTATCTCAGTTAGCTATTCATTTTACACAGCGATTTAGTTTCAATGAAACGCAGACCTGTTGTCACTGCACTGGATTTCAGGGCAACCAGTCAGCCCTGGCTGCCTTCGTGAGACTAGTTATGGACTGGAAAAAATGTTCTGTGTTGTTCTCCCGGTTCCTAGCAGCATTTTGAACGCAAACCCCCATTTCATCTCAGTGGCTTGATTCTTCGCACAAAGGAGGAGCATGAGCTGAGGTAGAGCGCCCTCTGCCTGACACGTTAGAACTAGCAGCTGCATGAGCGACTGATGGATTCGCAGAGCAATTTCTAGCTGAAAGAGTTAAATCATCATCACAAATCTATGGACAATGCTTACCTTGAAACGACATGAAAGCAGACCTGACTCACATTTTTGCAAAATGCCTACAATAAAAAAAGCTTTCCCAACAGCATTGCCATATTTAACTGAAGAACATTATTGTAGGTCGAGCACAGAAAGTCTGAGCAGGTAGATCACCCACCACACCTCTCACCCATATTGGAAATTATTTCCTTCACTACCAGATGAGATAGCAATCTCGGAAAACAATTAACTGCATACACTGATCTGCATCTGGGATCATCATTTGCGGGATGACGTCAGTCGGATATGCTCACCCTGCCCCGGATGCATTTTGCGTGTGCTCCCAGTGATTCAACAACAGAGCGGTTGGACTGTTTTGAGAGATGCCGCTACCACTTCAAATTCACAACTTCCAGGTAAATAGTCTCGCATAAAGCATTTAGCAACTTGGCTTCTTGACTATGGCTTGTTACAGTGCCGTGACATTTAATGCACAGGGCTCGTAAGTTCGGGCAGCATGTTATTTTGCGCAGTTATTAGCCTAACGTCACTCAAATGAACCAGTCCTCATACACAAGTTAGCGCCTGCCTGTGTTATCTCCAGTCTTACCAGTGTTGGTTCTACTGTCCTCGAGTTACATTTGTAATGTCTTTTTTGTTTTCTTGTTCCTTAATGGCCGGAAGGCCGGTATGATATCTAATTTATTCAGTAGCCTACTCCCTGCCTCCACGGTTATCGCGGAAGAAAGCCTTCACGTAGCCAGCCTTGTTGTTTATTTGGTATGGTTGGGTTGCCTTGCCACCAGCTGCCGAGGTAGCAAGTTGTGGGATGAGCTTTTTATCTGCACCTGTTGAGCGTTGAGTTATGAAGTTGACCCATGTTGCTGAAATCCCCATAGCCCTAGCTCCGAGAGTAACTGAATTACTTGGATCGCGCAGCTGTGAAGAGAACTGACAACCGATAGTTTACTTGCTGTGGTCGGTTCTCGACAAGAGGGTCATGTTTCTGTTGACTCCCAGGCAGCTGCGATGCTGTGAAGGATTTGTTTTGACCTATACAATAACAACACGACGAGACAGTCCTTTCCACCCACGGATTTACCAAGTTGAATCATGTCTGTGGCCCCGTCAAGTCATTGTAAGCAGGCTGTCCACTGTCAGGAGGCAACCATTTTAACCCACTGATTTACTATTGATTTGGAGGATGTCTGTTGTCTGAAACCTCTTCCTCCTACTCCCCCTGCCCTCCTTTGCCACTGACAGTTTGAGTAAACATTTGTGTAACCCTGCACAGAAGAGCCACACGATGTGTCACAGCTACTGACATAATACAGTACATTAGATTTACTTTTCAGAGAGAGAGAGAGGGTATTTCTCAATGTTGCAGTGTGCACCCTTCGAAGTGTGTAAGCCTAATTAGTCACCCAGTGATTGTATACTCTGCAGAGTTCACCAAAGAGTATCCAATCACTGGGCATGACTCACTTTGAAGGGTGCTCACTAGTGTGTGTGTGTGTGTGTGTGTGTGTGTGTGTGTGTGTGTGTGTGTGTGTGTGTGTGTGTGTGTGTGTGTGTGTGTGTGTGTGTGTGTGTGTGTGCGCACACAAGCTGGTTATCTAATGTTGTGCCTCACCCCTAATTAACTCCTCAATACTCAGGGGCCAGTGGAGCCCATGCAGATGGATGGAGACCCTCAGGACGATCAGCTGAATGCCCTGCCCAGCGACTACACAGTAGACAATGCCTCCCTGGTAAGGAACAGTTTTCTGATGTTCTTCATAACTAACATATTAGGCTGTGCCTAAATTTGAGCTCTGGGGTTCAGCATTCTTTTTCAGACTTGTACCAATATTATCTGCATGTGTAACGGAGGCCAACAAGCAAGGTGTGAGTGTGGAACGTTAGTAAACCTCCCTCTTGAAGCCTCATACAGTATCGGTAGCGCTGAGTCATCGGACCGGTCCTTTAGCTCAGTGGTATAGTGCTGTGCCTCCCATACCCAAACTGATGCGTTGACTAGGAGGTGGTGGGTTCGAGCCCCGAGCGGCGGACTGCACAGGAACACCTCCGTTACAGATTAATAGGGCTTGACACTGGCACCTGCCAAACTTGGCTTTGGCTGGTAACCATTTCAGGGTCACTAGCCAATTTGGCAGGTAGCTTATTCTATGGTATGACATAGGGTGAGGGCAGTCATGGGTGAGCGGTTAGGGCGTCAGACTTGCATCCCAGAGGTTGCCGCTTCGACTCCCGACCCGCCAGGTTGGTGGGGGGAGTAATCAACCAGTGCTCTCCCCCATCCTCCTCCATGACTGAGGTACCCTGAGCATGGTACCGTCCCACCGCACTGCTCCCCATGGGGCGCCACTGAGGGCTGCCCCCTTGCACGGGTGAGGCATAAATGCAATTTCGTTGTGTGCAGTGTTCACTTGTGTGCTGTGGAGTGCTGTGTCACAATGACAATGGGAGTTGGAGTTTCCCAATGGGCTTTCACTTTCTTTAACTTTTCACTATCAGAATAGCGTATATTCTGAACTTTTCCCCTTGTGTATCAATTGTTTGTATTTAAGTTGAGGAAAAAGCTCAGTTACTCAGTTTCTATTTGTTTGTTTTATTTCCATGTAGAAACCCATGCACTCATCTTCTTGTTTTAAGCACCTCATCTTCTGAAGATAGTACAGCGTCATGATTAAAAAAAACAAAAAAACAAATTTGTGGCTAGTAGAACAGCTGGATGGCTAGTGACTCGGGAAAACCACTAGACACAGTGGCCGGCAAGCGAAAAAGTTAATGTGTCAAGCCCTGATGCATACTACTAGGTAGCTGTAACCAATCATACAACTGATAGTCACATACAGTAGCTCATGGGCAGTGATCATTCCCAGACCAAAGGAACAAGAAGATTGGTCGTATAGACTTGAACATGAAATTCAATGTAACATAACAGGCTAGACTGCTCTATCCACCCATTGCATTACATTACACAGTGATTTCCAACAACAACAGAGAGGAACAAGCTAATCATGGTTCAGTAACGAGAGGGACTACAGACAGAAATTTCTTATAAAAATGAGAACTCCGGGCTCTTCTATTAGATTATTTACCTCTTAACTTAACCTGGTTTACTCCTGAACCAGCTTCTTGGTATAGGCCCCTGGGCTGCTCTGCTTTCCCTAATGTTTGAAATGTTCCTCAATGTTGACCTTTGCCCTTTTGCAGGACCTGGAGCAGTATGCGTCGAGCTACCGGGGCCTGATGCGTATCGAGCGCCTGCGCTTCGTGGCGGAGCACTGCCCCGCGCTGCGCCTGGAGGCCCTGGTGCTGGCCGTCACCTTCGTGCAGAGGACCTTCAACGTGGACGTCTACGAGGACCTGCACCGCAAACTGGTGGATGCTGTTAGGTAACTTACAGTTAAAATATACAGTAAAACTATCCAACTGCACCGTAAACTGGTGGAGGGCGTCAGGAAAATTACTGTTAAACATAAGTATAGAACCATCCAACTGCACTGCAAACTGGTGGACGGCGTTAAAATATAGAACTATCCACCTGCACCGTAAACTGGTGGATGCCGTCTGGTAACTTACCGTTAAAATGTAGAACTATCCACCTGCACCCCAAAATTGGTGTACGCTGTCTGGTAACTTACCGTCAAAATAAAGAACTAGCCACCTGCACCGCAAAGTGCAATTTTCCCAGTCATAATGAATACTTAGCATTTGATGGCAGTGGTAAGTATTCATGAGAAAGGTAACATTTGTTCAAATATTTTTATCTTTGAATACATCCACATCACATCGTTTGTATGGGAGGCCCCTTGCCTGTCCAGGCCTCGTGTCAAATGCAATGATACAATGGGTCTGTAATAGAAAACAAAGCAACAGCGCATTAGAAACAGACCTATTGGGCTCAATCTCTGACAGGTGATTTCAGTACAGTAGGTCTACATGATGGCTAAGATTGGCTCCTTGACCAATGTGATGGCCCAATAAGCTTGCAGTAGTCTCCACGTGACCCCTTTTAATCCATTTTAGCTTAAGCCATCTTTGGGAATAGGTGCCCTCTGCCTATTAAAACCTAAACATCTCAGCCTCCGAAGCATATAAAAGCATATAAAAGCAATAAGTTGCATTTAAAAGCTGGGACCCTCATTTTGCACTAGAATATTTTCAATCAGCTCTAACATACCCACATTTCTAATTTAAAAGAAAGCTCAAATCTCAAGAGCCTGAATGCAGTGTATATGTCGCTCCAGGCTAAAATGGGTTAATATTATTATGTGGCATGTACACGTATGCTGAAGGTATGGATGTTACATGATGTAATGTGTCATGATGTGCCATCATGTTGTATAACACAATATTAGCTCTATCTAGCATGATGATAATGAGTATTCATGAGTGATTCAGTTATGAATAACCCATGTGTGTGTGTGTGTGTGTGTGTGTGTGTGTGTGTGTGTGTGTGTGTGTGTGTGTGTGTGTGTGTGTGTGTGTGTGTGTGTGTGAGGCGGGATGGTTGCACATGAATGTATCCTATGGCTGTTCCTATCTGTACATGTACTGTATTTTAATTTAGCTCTTCCTGCCCAGGGACTGCAGATGGAAATCAGCTGTATTAGCTTTAATCTGGCACAAGCCATGTTTTTACTTTTGTAAATGAAAGCTCTTGTGCATGGTCCCTGTTTGAGCTAAACTAAACTAGAAACACTCTGAGAGTGCAAACCTCTGCCAAGGCCATGGGGTAACTGACGCCATAACATTTATACGCTGTGGTACCCTACGCCTAATCTAACTTAAAACCAGATCCGGAATCCACATCTGGTCATCACTAAACTTTGCTGTTTGATAGACCATTTGACGATGTTGACTTGCTATGGAACCCTATTTTTTTGTCAAGTCTTTCTGTCTAGTTTTGTGGAGTTAGAAACTGGAATGTCAAAATTCGCCTTATTCCGCAATGGTGAAGAATCTTTTAAAAATTCCTGGATCCGGATCGTGATTTTGAGTAATGCTACAGACAGACAGACAGACAGACAGACAGACAGACAGACAGACAGACAGACAGACAGACAGACAGACAGACAGACAGACAGACAGACAGACAGACAGACAGACAGACAGACAGACAGAAGCAACCGAAAACATAATCTCCTTGGCGGAGGTAATAAACTAAACTAAACTAAACTTATGTGCTTCAGGGGGTCCCATGTCAGTTTTGAGGCCGCAGCTGAGAGGATGGAGGACTTGTAGATACTGATTTTACTAGTCAAACACATTCTCACTAATGTCATGTAATTATTCTGTGCTCTAGGGAGTCCCATGTCAGTATGGAGGCCGCCGCTGAGGGCAGGGAGGACTTCCCCATGATGGACTCATCGTGGGCAGAGTCCACCCGCAAGAAGGCCCTACTCCGCCTGGAGAAGCTCGACACCGACCTCAAGAACTACAAAGGCAACTCCATCAAGGAGAGCATCAGGTACTGTACCTGAGGGGATTTCAGTCAATTAGGCTACGTCATTTTGATTGAACTTCAAGCGTAATAGAAATAGAATAGAATAGAATAGAATAGAATAGAAAGCCTTTATTGTCATTATACAAAGTATACTGAGATTTTAGCTTCCCTACGAAGTGCACAGTCCTTTATAGATGAACATTGTCCAGTAAGTGTGAGTTCATTGTTGTAACAGCTTTGGGGAAGAAGCTGTTCTTCATCCTATTGGTTCTGGCTGGCAATGCCTTGTAGCGCCTGCCAGAGGGCAACAGTGTGAAGAGATGAAAGCCAGGATGTGTGGGATCTTTAATGATACTCCTGGCTCTACTTACGCAGCGTGAGTTGTAGATGGTGGGTATGGGAGGCAGGGGGCAGCCTATGATTTTTTGTGCTGTTTTGGTCACCCTCTGCAGTCTCTTCCTGTCAGCCTCAGTGCAACTTGAGTGCCACACTGACACTGCGTAGGTCAGCAGGCTCTCTATGGTGGAACGGTAAAAGGTCACCAGCAAGCTTGAGTCTAGCTGTTCTTTCTTAAGTACTCTGAGGAAGTGCAATCGCTGCTGGGCCTTTTTTACCAGAGCCGAGGTGTAAGCGGAATATCGTTACATAACGCTGTCATACTGTATAGTTTTGTGTTATGATTGGCGGGGGAGATTTCTGCAAGACAGAATTCTTATTCCACCAGCTTGCTATATTTTTGTTTTTGCTGCTCAGTCATTTTGGTTGTTTATATCAGGGATGTCCAACGCAGGCCCGAGGGCCAAATCTGGTCATTTTTTTTGGCCTGAGAGAAGTTGGCCCATACACACTTATTAATACATAGTAACATGACTTGAACATGAAATTCCGTGTGTCACAGGAATACTGTTTGAGAGAGATGGGGAAGGATTGGCAAATGACCCAGGCCAGAATCGAACCCAGGTCGCTGGGGTAGCAGTCCAGTGCCCAGCCATTTGAACCACAGCTGGGCCCATTTCACACTTTTTTGATTGACAGGCTTAATAACTGCGGTCCTGGTGTGTGTGTGTGTGTGTGTGTGTGTGTGTGTGTGTGTGTGTGTGTGTGTGTGGGTGTGTGTGTGTGTGTGTGTGTGTGTGTGTGTGTGTGTGTGTGTGTGTGTGTGTGTGTGTGTGTGTGTGTGTGTGTGTGGTTGACAGGAGGGGTCATGATGACCTGGGTGACCACTACCTGGACTGTGGTGACCTGAGCAACGCCCTCAAGTGCTACTCACGCGCACGCGACTACTGCACCAGTGCCAAGCACCTCGTCAACATGTGTCTCAACGTCATCAAGGTGAGAAGCCACACTGCATGACAACACCAACTTATAGTGTGTGTGTGTGTGTTGTGTGTGTGTGTGATTATTTTATTGTGTGCGTGTGCTGAGACCAGAGTTGTGAGCTCATTCAAACTCCTTCAATTCATGCCGCACACCCGTTGTAATTGCCATTGTTAACGTAAGTAGATTCAAAACGCTTCGAGAAATGATCCTCTGTGTCTGTGATGACTTTATCATTCCACATTCTCTCCGTGTCCATGGGTCATTCAGGTCATTCAGAAAATAATTAGAAAAAGGAAAAAGGACAGTTGTAAATTTTTAAAAAAGAGTGAGTGTGTATACATGCAGTTCAGTATCCCGAATATGACCGGTATATTAAGTATCCCGAATTTGCGTATGAGCATATAAACAGTATCCCCAATAAGCACTTATTCCGGATACTGAGAAATCGGGACATGCTAGGTGGAGTATTCCGAAAGAAGCCAGGATACTGACGCATGTACACACCTTATCCCGAATACAGGGGCTTCCCATAGAACGCTATTGCTGGTATCCAGGCTACACACTTTTGAAGAGAATTCTATAACGGCCAAGAATGTAGACCGGAATATAACATTCTGTGCTCGTATAAGCACCTTATCCCGAATATGATCATAACCGGGATATGCCTCATATTCGGGACACTGAACTACATATAAACGCACTCAGAGAGGAAGTAGAGTATTCCAAGGGAGTGACGTTTTTATTTTAGGAAGAAGCATGACTGTTTTATCCAATTCGTATGGCCAAAGAAACTGTCACCTTACGGTACTGTATGTGCATGACATGGAGTGAATGGAAGATATCCGTTTTATTACTCTTACTTTTTGAGTGCACCCTGGTTCAGTCCGAAGTGGCAATTAGACAGACACATCTCCTGCATAGACAACTGTTCACTGAATAATTAAAGAACATCTTCTGAATAATTGAAAACAGTATCCTCCACTGTATCAGTATGTCCGAGTGCTCATGTGAACAAAAAACAGTCAGCATTTGATTGAACATCACTGTCTGCAGTGTTGAAATGTCTTTGATGTGATGCTCCACAGCAGCCCTTATTGGTGAACTGCATGCTGGGACGCTTGCCAACGCAGGGGTGGATTGTTGCAGGCCTGTCCTGTTTCGAGTTAAAAGGTTACGGGGTCGCGTGTTCATAGACAATGAAATTGTCAGAGGAAATTAAACGATGGCCAGCAGTGAAGCACTAAGCAACCAGGGCCGCGCTAGGCATAGGCAGACTGGGCGGTCGCCTAGGGCGCCAAATGTCCTGGGGGGCACCAAGGCCCACAGAATTACAATATTAAGCTAAATAAAGCATTAAACTTTACATTTAATGGGCACTCAGTGTATATACATGGTACTAGATCAGCTGTGCTCGATCAGATGTATGACACCATGTTTGCAGATGCCAGTGTCAAATTCCACAAAAAGGAAAGATCGGTGCTCGCCTAGGGCACCAAATTACCTAGAACTGGCCCTGTATGCAACACACGACGGACAAGGTATTAGGATGAAGCTGTACTGTAGTAGCGGACTGCCAGAATGGAAACTATGCACGTTTGAGGTCACAGCCTGTTAATAGCTTTTGACATTCTTTTAAGTATTGCACATAACACATAATTCTGTAACGGCCAACATTCTTTAGACTAGAGGTTTTGTCCAACATTCCAACTATTTCTTATGGTTAATGGTTCACAACGTTTTTGATTACTGTTCCATTTCACGTGGCATTTGATTGATTGATATTGTGTGTGTAAGCACCTTTTATAATATCGATGCTCACCTGTACATTGTTTTTGCTTGTATATTTTTTTCCCATATATTTATTGCTTGTAAATGTATTTTAAAAAATGCTCAAAACAGGATTAAGTATCACATTATAAATTGAAGTATTAAGAATTTGGAAATATTTCATGGTAAATGGACTGCATTTATATAGCGCCTTTCCTCTCCTTCGAGCACTCGAAGGCGCTTTACGTTGTATGCCTCACATTCACCCATTCACATTCACACACAGACAGCAGTGGCTGCCACGCAGGTTACCACTCTGATACCAGAAGCAAATTGGGGTTAGGTATAGGGCTGGGTAAAATAATCTAGTTAATCGATAATCGATCAAATCGAATCGAAATTCACATAATCAATTCACAGGGCACAAAATCGTTTTTTGGGTTCTTTTTCTTTTTGTTCTTTTTGTTTAATTTAGGTCTATGGAAAATACCCAGTAGGTATTAGTCAATTAGGCCTAGGCCTACTTATTACAAATTAGCAATCTGTTAACACTGTCAAGCCACAGCCTTTGACACTTTTATATAAAAATAGGCAACAGCATCTTTTGGTGGAAATCCTGGCACCAAGAAGGGAACGGATTGAATCGATTTGGAAGGAATCGAATCGAATCGAATTGAGTCGTGATTAATCGATTCAAAGCCCTAAGAATCGAAATCGAATTGATACAGGGACATGGCTGCGATACCCAGCCCTAGTTAGGTATCTTGCTCAAGGATACATCGATGGGGTCAGGCAGTGCAGGGCTCGAACCGACAACCTTCATAAAATTCTAATATTCACATAAACACAGTTCAGAGTGTGTACAGCAGGCCAGGGTGACACTGCAATTATAATGCCAGTATGATCAGTGACAAATATCATAAAACTGCTAATTAGGGAATTGTTCAAATGTATAAAATGATATGTCATCAAAATGGATCAAAGCAAGGAAGTTTGTACTGTGTGCGGATATTTCTTCTGTTTTTTCATGTGTTCTATTATATCCGGCTCCTCTAACACTTGTTTTTGGGATGTACGCACACTTTATACATTTTTGTTAATCTCAAATGTAAAGTCTGAGATGAGGTGATATGAGTGAATGTTGGTGGTGTGCAGGGCTCTAAATTAACACCAGCCAAAATGCTGGTGTAATGTCAGTTTGGCTGGTAGAAAACAGCAACTTTACTACTAGACACTTTGACCCATTAGTCAGTGTATGTTTGTCTAGTGAGATTAACATCTATTAGACATTTTGGCTGGTGATGAAAAAAGTTAATTGAGAGCCCTGGTGGTGTGTGAGCGTCAGTGAGTGTCTAGCCATGAATACTGCCCTGCAGTGTGGGTTGGTGTCCAGCAGGGGGCAGATGTTAGCCACTGATTTCCTCTTCCTTCTGACCTCGCTCCCTCCCATCAAAGATTTTCTTAGTAGAGTAAGATACATCAAGCATGTGCATTTCCTGGATCCATGTGATGTCAGGTGAACGCCCCTTGAGGAGACCTTCGGTTAGGAGACCTTTTGGAGTTTTATTCTTAGGTTGAGAATAAATGGAGTTCCCTTGGCACTGTAGATAGCGGTAGTGCACATCTTATGCAAGCCTCCACCAAACGCCACAGAAGAGAAGAAGAAGGAGGGGACAACGCCCCCTTAGGAGACCGAACTTGAGCACACTCCTTTGCATTGGGTACACAGGGGTTGGGGTATCTTGTTCTACTAAGAAAATCTTTTCTCCCATCTCCTTCTCCCCTCCTCAGGTCAGCGTTTACCTCCAGAACTGGTCGCACGTCCTCAGCTACGTCACCAAGGCCGAGTCAACGCCAGAGTTAGCAGAGGTGAGTCACACCAGGCCTCGTTATGATTTCTCGCTCTCAAGACTAACATCTAAAGTTGCTGTGTCCCTCCTATGTGCTTCTACAAAAGCCCCCTCACTGTACCACAAGTGGATGTGTCATCATACCCTGCTGAGAAAGACTTGACCTCTCCAGCAGACACACCATTTTATATCTTTATCTGCCTACGCAATGGAAATCTCTTTTCTGATTGGTTAATGGGGTGGCCATTAATCCCTGAGAACAGGTCAGGCGTCAAGCGTGCGACGCACATGCACATCGTCAACGGAAAATTAAACTAGAAATGCATTCAGAGAACGCAGACCTCCGCCAAGGAAGTTCAGTTCGTTTTGGACATGGGTATAGAGCAGTGGCGGCTGGTAGTCTGTCAAACAGGGGAGGCTGTTCAATTACAATATGTCCAGAACGCAAAAATAAGGGGGGGGGGGGGGGGGGATGGGATTTTGACACACATCTTACATTGGTCCTGAGCCACATATGGCCTCACACACTAAAGGACTCTTGTTGAAACAAATTTGTTAATCATTAATCATTATCCCCCTTGTAGCCTATTCATAGGGAAATGTTTTTTATTATTATTATCATTAGGCCTACCTCCGCCACATAATGATGTGATTTAGTTTGCCTTCGTTGTCTTTGTTCATTACTGGGTGCACGGCTTAACTTACCACTAGAGGTCGCAAAATCTTTAATTATTTACCAGACATTGCCAACACAGTAGGAAACAAGGACTCGCCACTCACGGGACTTGGCAGTTAACCAGTTGATAAGACACCACGAAAGCTCAAAAGAAACGGTTGTTCTTCCCTACCTTTTTCACCAAGTCAATATTAGGCAGCTCTGCTCTGCTCCTTGATATTCATTTTCTCCTCATAAGGACGACTGGAATTCGCCAGAATTTAATCCACAATGCTTGGCATTTTGCATAGCTCTCTAGCTTTCTTGCAAGCTAGCCCTAACGAAAAGTAGGCAACTTCAACTTTTGAATTGGGAGATTAAAAAGGATAAGGACATGCCACTATTAAGACTTTATTCGCAACACTCGTGTCACTAGGTTTACAAGAATATGTACACAAAACTGGAGTACACCGCAATGAATAGCTTCCCCACTGGTTACCACGACGAAACTTCTCAGTCAAATTAATAACATATCCGCATTTCGAAATGAAATGAACTAATGTAGCCTACTGACACGGGGTTCACCCAATCACAAGTCGGAGCTCCAGTCTCCGGTCCCTCCCCCCTCCTCTCTCTTCTCCATTCACTCCCAGTGAGGCTCAGTCTCAAAATCAAAAAAATTTCACGGCAATAGCCAATGACCGTTTAGCATTTTGCCATTGAAAAATCGTACAATCCCACATGCCATTGAAGTCCATTGAGACTCGACTCGCTTGCGTTGTCATGAGCGGAAAAAAAAACTCGTGCGAGCCTCGGGATCTTATAACAGATTGGTTTCATATCTAAGTTGAGCACATGCATTTTCTATGGAGCTGGGTCTGAAATAGCAATGTTATTAAGTTGTGTAAAGCATTAGTTTACATACTATTCTCCGTGATTTTGGACAGGAGGCGGCGCCTCCCTTGTACTCAAAGAGGAATCGCCTCTGGTATAGAGTCATGATGTGGTTTCATGTATTTAGGCCTATAGGCTACATAGCATTTGTGTTCAGGTAATTGAACCGTCAAGTTGTAACCAAATTACAGTTCTCTCTGTCTCTTTTATCATTTCCATGTCCTCTAGCTGTGGACTGTTTAGTTCACCTTTGATTATTTTATATTGGCAAAGTGATTGTTCATGCTATAGCCTATGCCTTCTGTGATTTGCCAATGCTGCTACATAGGCCTATTAGTCACATTGTTGATGATTGGCAGCATGCCTTTCATTAGGCTACCATCTAAAACAAAATAAAAAATTAAAAGCACAATTTTCATTGGCCAACACCCATAGTAGGCTACATATTCTACAGCAGTGCAGCGGTCCCCAACCCAACAAGACAACATACTGTAGGGCTACTTTGAGCCGTTCACTTAATTATTGAATCAGAAATGTCCAAGAATCCCCTTATCCAGTGGCAGTGCATGGATGGTTGTGGAGTGTCAGTTATTGTTTTGGGCTATTTCGCAAGGCTAAACAAACTTTTGAGAGGTAAATCCACTTGTATCATTTCTAGCTGTTTCAATATCGTGACACCAACGTTGTGCTACAAACGCAATTGCTTAGCGAGAGACATGCCGACTCGACTGGTCGCAGCTAGCGGAATCATGCCTACCCCGACACTACACTTGTTGGAGAAGTTCCTCCTACCTGGGAATCCGTTCATGAGGGCGAGTTGGTCTTGGCGCTGCGGGCAGATGATCGGCACCCGGACCTGCTCGCTATTTCGTATTGAAAATCACTGTTCGCCGCATCTCCAGCGTTCATTCGTTATGAAGTCTAGGAACTAGTCTATGGAATGTTTTGTAGTGCTGATGGCTTCAGTGCGCGGGGATTGGGGAAGCAGCAAATCACCGCGGACTAACGCAATTCGCGCGCGCCTTTCTGTGAGCTTAATTTCATATGAATGTTTTGTGACAGCATTGTGAACTTAAACGATCTGCGAGGCTGTAGCTAAGGCTGCTTTTTGATAGCGATTTTGACTGCGGTAAGAATTTCACTTCAATGCTCTGCCCCGGTGTGGCTGCCCGGTGTGAAGGTAGGCCAGCTCAGGGCTCCTCCTCACAGAGCCGTCCTCAGTGGTCCTTGCGCGCCCTGCGCGCCCTGTGGCAGGCCATGTAATAGCAGCGTGACGAACACACACAAATTCGGGCGATCACATAACCTCCTGGCGGAGGTAATAATCACATCGTCGGGATACCAAACGAAGATTCTAGACGCGTCTAAGTTAGATGCCCGGATAGCAACGTAAAGGATCTTGCTCACAATATTCTGGTCCATTTGACATGGTTCCTGCAACTTAACAGGCAGTAAGAGAGTGAAAAAGTACCCTACCGTAACGGCAGATAAGCGTGATAATGGCCTTTGAGGTCAACCGGTTAGACTAGGTTAATGGCTTGGCGGAGGTCGCCCAGTCTCCGTGCTGCGCACGTCGCCAGAGTTCGGAGCCGCCGCCTCGCCATTAACCTCATACAACCGGTCACCTCGTCGGCCGTTATCACTTACATAGCATGCAGAGTAGACACATCATTATGGACAGTATCTATAGCATGCAAACACATCATTATATACCGTATCTATAGCAGGGGATGGCAACTTTTATGATGAGGAGGGCCACGTTTTTTCATCACCACCATTGTAGGGCCACATGACCACGGATCTGACTGCAATATCCAGAGTTTGAGGTGCACTTTGTTGCTCACTGACTGCCCATATTGTTTGGAAGCAATAGAAGTGTACTCTATTGGCCAACAGTATAGTTACAACAGACTAACTCAGTAGTCGTTTAAAAAATATATATATGGTCATTATTTTTTTAATAAGGCCTACTACTGTTTTATCTACGGGCCGAATTGAGTGAGGAAGCGGGCCGCATGTGGTCCCCGGGTCTCCAGTTGCCCATCCCTAATCTATAGCATGGACTGCAGGGTTTTCCTGAACTGCAGGGTTTTCACTTCACTGGTAACACTTTACAATAAGGTTACGTGGGTAATGACGGAATAATGTCTGAAGTAATGACTGATTAATAGTGAATAAACATGTGATTCATGCATGCAGTAATGTCTACTCCATTAGTAGTCAATACATAATGATGAATGACTCATGATTGGAATAATAATGATTCACTATGAAGTAAATGTGGTATATCAGGGGTTAATTAAGGGTGTGAGATCCAAATGTTAATAAATCATGTGTTAACATTTCGGAAAAAGTTCATACCATATCTTTCCGATCATATATGAATCAGACCTTAGTTAACGGTGCATGAGTAATAATGGAATCATATGGTCAGTTATTCCCCAACTGTTAGGGTTGTTGCAAAGGGTCTTGCATGACCTGCTCCTCGTTTCTCTGAAATACTGTTAGGGGTCTTGGCGTGCAACCATGTCCTCATATACAAAGGTCTCCAGAGATGGCTGTTTGCATCCAAACGTGAGACACATCCCACGCGTAAACCACTACAACCAGCAGACCCTGATCTGGAGGATCACATAGTTTCTCTCCGAGCTCGCCTTCCTCTTGGGTGCCCTCTCACTCTTTCCGCGGAGAATTTCAGGTATAACTGTCACTGGATCGATATGGCATGCCTTTTATCTGCAGTGGTAATACTGGATTAGTAAAATCCTGCAATTCATTTATCAATGATGAACCACATTTACTTTAAACTGCGAACATAATTTATGAATTATTTCACCATAATACAGACCATGAATTGGAATCACTGACCATATGATTTCATTATTACTCATGCACCGTTAACTAAAGTCTGATTCATATATGATCAGAAAGATATGGTATGATCTTTTTCCGAAATGTTAACACATGATTTATTAACATTTGGATCTCACACCCTTAATTAACCCCTGATGTACCACATTTACTTCATAGTGAGTCATTCATCATTATGTATTCACTACTAATAGAGTTGGCATTACTGCATGCATGAATGTGTTTATTCACCATTAATCAGTCATTACTTCAGACATTATTCCGTCATTACTCACGTAACCTTATTGTAAAGTGTTACCACTTCACTTTGTATGGTAAAAAAGCTGCACTCCTGGATCAATTTCTTGCAGTTTTAATACTGGGTTAGCATGGCAGACAGACAGACGTTTCGGCCTAAGCTGTCTTCAGCGTCTTTGCTGTTTGCTCGTACCCAAAGACCTTGTAAGAAACTTTTCGGAGTTGAGCGCACGTTCTCTACTAAAAGCACTTCCTTCACTTTCCCTTTCACTTTCACGATGCACTTTTAAGTCAAGTCAACTCAAGTCACGTCAGCTTTTATGGTCCGTTTCTTCATATGCACAGGTCATACAAGGAAATTGAAATTGTGTTTCTCTTTCTATTCCATGAGAGGACATAGACATACACAGGACTGACATTTACAGACTGACATCAAAGTGCGAGACAGGACAAGTAACAGTGATGGACCAATAACAGTAAAGGGATGAAGTGATAAGTGAGCATTTAACATTGTTGAGTGACAGTGATGGGCTATTGATAAACCAGTAACAATAAGTGATAGAGTAATAAATAACAATTTAACATTGAACGTTTAACATATAGGGGAAAAGAGTGGAAGACAAAATAATAGTAAAATACAAACTCCAACTCCGATGAAGTTGGGACGTTTGGTAAACAGTGAATAAAATCAAAATGCTATCATTTTCAAAACATTCAATCTATTCATTAGATGGAGAATAGTGAAAAGACAACATAGTAAGTGTTAAAACCGAGAAAAAATATTGTTTTGGGGGACATATGTACTCATTTCTAATTTGATAAATCCAACACGTCTCAAAAGAGTTGGGACGGGGATCAGTGAAATTTAGTAAACAACAAAGAAGAACATTTCAAAATGAATTGTACTGACGGACAATATAAGTGTCCAGGTATAAGATCATCACAGAGAGGCTGAGTCACTCAGAATTAAAGATGCAAAGTGAATAATTACCATAGTTATTACATACATTTTTTTATTCCCTTTGATTTACCACGATTGAGTGTATATAAGACATATTTTTGTTAATAAAATTATTGTATAGGTTCATGACATCATGAAATATATATTGGCTGTAGTCTCACTCTAGCACTCCAGGAATTAGAGCTATTGAAAATTGACCATATTAAGAATGCTTAATGCATGAAAAGGATACAGGGGTGTAACATTCTCCTAAGCACCTGAGCTCACTTGAAATAGACCCAGAAGACATGGGAAACTGTCCTTTGCTTACAGAAGTCAGCGGAAGTTGTAGAAGTCCATTCTTTTTGACAATAATAGAGCATTGCACATCCTGTGCTACAGTAAAAATGGACCATCCAACTTGTGTTAGTGCTAGCTTCAAAAGTCAGCCTCCATGATGGCATGCGGGTGCAGTAGTGCATTGGTTAAGATGTTCTCACTCATCTGTAGAGTTAAATACAGTGCTGAATGGTATAAATGGGTTTTAAACAGCATGAAAAGCCACTCATGCATTATATTTTGAAGGGAGATCTTCGATTACTGCCACATAGTAAGGTCAAATTGCATTCTCTACTATGTTTTAACAGTTTGGCTCCATCATAAGGACCAGCAGGTGATAAAATGGTGGGTTTTTGGTCAAGACCTGTCACACTGTAAGCACTACAGAAAGGAAAACATTGCAAAACATGACAAGGAATACACCCACCATTTAAGCTGGTGAAATCATGTCCAAGATAGGAATTAACACTGTTTTTTATATAAAATCATCTCATCGGTTAATGTATTTAACTGTTAAGTGTTGTATTTTGTTTTGTTTTTAGTCTTCCTCGACATTTGCTGCCATTTATTGTCCCCGTCCCAACTCTTTTGAGACGTGATGGATTTATCAAATTAGAAATGAGTACATATGTCCCCCAAAACAATATTTTTTCTCAGTTTTAACACTTAATGTGTTGTCTTTTCACTATTCTCCATCTAATGAATAAATTGAATGTTTTGAAAATGATATCATTTTGATTTTATTCACTGTTTACCAAACGTCCCAACTTCATTGGAGTTGGGGTTTGTACAAACAAGTCAAGGCTATGCTGTACTACGGGGTTACACGAGGACAAGGCATTTTAAGGACTATACCTCATCTAGACTAGACCTCATCTGGACAAGCCCTCTTCTGTGATTTCTTAGAATGGATGTCTGATTGCTCTTGCCCTTTAGAAACGGGTAACCATACACATCAGGTGTGTGTGTGTGTGTGTGCGTGTGTGTGTGCGTGCGTGCGTGCGTGCGTGCGTGCGTGCGTGCGTGCGTGTGCGTGTGCGTGTGCGTGTGCGTGTGTGTGTGTGTGTGTGTGTGTGTGTGTGTGTGTGTGTGTGTGTGTGTGTGTGTGTGTGTGTGTGTGTGCCTGCCTGGGGAGTGTCCACGGCAGGTGAAGTCGACATGTTTTGCTCAGACAACTGACTGGTCGTAATTGGAGAGTCTGTCTGGTCGGATTGGATAGGTGTGCAAGCGCCATTAGGGTGCTTATAGGGCTGCACAATTAATCGAAAAATAATCAAAATCGTGATAAAATAGTGAAATCGAACTCATGATTTTGATCGTGATTTAATCGTGGCAATAGTGACCTACTTTTGAGAGCGTCCTTGAAGCCAGAACATATGGCTTACGACATATGGTGGTGGGTGTTTCTGGCCAGAAATCTGTTCACCTTAGTTTCATGCTACTGCCTTTTACATAATTATTACAATTCATTTTGTTTTGCTCATCCCGTATGTAAATTCATTCTTGGTTATATTTCATCTTGTTATAATTTAAAAAAAAATATGAAAAAAATCAATAATCGTGATTAATAATCGTGATTATGATTTTTTCCATAATCGTGCAGCCCTAGGTGCTTATGTCTGTATGTGTGTCACGGTGCTCATGTGTGTATGTGTGTGTGTGTGTGTGTGTCGTTTCAGCAAAAGGGGGAGAGAGAGGGCCAAGCCGTCTACACCAAATTAAAATGCGCAGCAGGTAATGTACCATCATCAGAGTTTTGCTTTTGACCGTTCATCACTCACACGATCACACATTGATGCAGTCAGAGGAAAAAGTTTGTGCATCCTTGGAAATGTCATTATGGATAATTAGTCATTAAAGGGGTATGCCACTATTTTGGGGCTAAATACAGTTAAAATCGTTGGCTGGGGTTTATAAAGGTGGTAAAGTGTCTTATTTTTCATGTTAAGCGTTGTCTTGCTTTAAGACAAATAAAAAGAGGGAGTATGTAGCTAAGCTAGTGAAAGTCAATGGATCACTGTAGCATGTAGCATGCTACACGGATGCATTGACTTTCTCTAGCTTAGCGACATGCTCACTCTTTTAACTTGTCTTAAAGCAAGACAATGGCTTACATGAAAAATAAGACACTTTACCACCTTTATAAACCCTGGCCAATGGTTTTAACTGTATTAACCTCCAAAATAGTGGCATACCCCTTTAAACATGGCCACCTGATCTTCATGGAGCTCACAAGAAGGAACAAACACTGTCTGCTAGGGCTACACAATATATCGAAAATGTATCGAAATCGCGATATCAAGAGTGGCGATATGAGTATCGCGCGAAAATGACTTAATTATCACGAATATGTAAAACATTTCTGTGCAGTCCAATCACTTGCTGAATGTCAACAAATGCGCAAGAAGCCCGCCATGACCAAAGCCATACCCCACACACAGACCGACAAATTAGTGACAAGAAAAACACTCTTCAATATTTCTAAATATCATTTAAATATCGTTATCGAGGTATTACATGCTGTTATCGAGTATCCTTCTTTTCTGATATCGTGCAGCCCTACTGTCTGCTGTAAATAATTCCACTCACTGATGTGCATGTTATCATATTTTTACTTAGAGTGTAGTGGAAAGTGCGCACATCCAGCAAAAAAGCATCAGCAGGTGCCAAATCAAAAAACTGTCACATGTAGGAGCGGGAAAGGATCTGCACACTGCTTGCAAAAGACTTAATTTATTAGGAGCAACGTTTCGATCATAGATCTTGATAGAAACGTTGCTCCTAATAAATAAAGTCTTTTGCCGTTCCCGTTTCCCATTTGCCTTTCCCGCTCCATCATATTTTTACTTGCCATAAGATGTACAGTAATCATCGTGAGGGAAGGAGGTTGTCATAATGTAAGAAATGTCAAAGGGTGTACAGCCTTTTTCCTATGACTGCATGTGTGCAGATGAGATGTTGTAGAAAAAATAAACATATGCACACAATATATGTATGCTGTCCCTGTATAATAAATATATGTATGCAGTCCCTGTTAAATAAATAAACATCAGACTTTACAAACAACCCATGTCCACACGTTAACACATTAACACACACACGCATAGTGTTGCCACCTGTCAGTGTTCACCTGTCCGGGCTTTATCTGATGTCCATTTGTAATGGTTTGTCCAGCCCGGGGAATAATATAGATTTTCCCTGGACTCTGAATGAAGGGTTGCTTTGCTTTTGCGTTGCATTGCTTACCAAACAAGAGGGCTGATTGGGTTGTCGAAATGCCCAGTTTCTCAGTCAAGCAGAGGTGGTAACGCACGCACGCACGCACACACACACACACACACACACACACACACACACACACACACACACACACACACACACAAAACACACGCACGCTTGCTCAAAACACACACACACACACACAAACACATCATCATCATTAGGAATTGATGACAAATAATTTTTTGTCCTTGTCTTTAAAGTTCTAGAAATACATGAATGCCCCTCTCAATTTCTTTTATGATGACAAATGTATCTGTCCTCTTTCATCAGGGGAACAAGAGATGAACCTGTCACTGTATGTGATTAATTAGTGTCTTAGTGTGTATGTGATGAAACAGTGTTACGACACTACTAAAGAGTGCCACATCGCACTGTAAGACTTGTAATATTGGCG
>NC_085873.1:21007760-21017760 GCF_034702125.1 Engraulis encrasicolus
CTATTTATCTTCTCTTCTCTTCTCTTCTCTTCTCTTCTCTTCTCTTCATGCCATCAGGGTGAACAGCTCCCACTCTCTTCTCTTCTCTTCTCTTCTCTTCTCTTCTCTCTTCTCTTTTCTCTTCTCTTCTCTTCTCTTCTCTTATTTTCTCTCTTCTCTCCTCTCTCTCTTCTCTCCTTTCTTCTCTTCTCTTCTATGTTTCCTCTCTTCTCTCTTCTATTTATCCTCTCTTCTCTCTTATCTGCCCTCTTCTCTCCTCTTCTCTTCTCTCCATACCATCTGGGTGAACAGCTCCCACTCTCTTCTCCTCTCTCTTCTCTTCTCTTCTCCTCTCTCTTCTCTTCTCTCTCTTCTCTCTTCTCTTCTCTTCTCCTGTCTCTTATCTTCTCTTCTATTCTCTTCTCTTCTCTTTTCTTTTCTATTCTCTTCTCTCCTCTCCTCTCCTTTTCGCTTCTATCTCTTCTCTTCTCTTCTCTTCTCTTCTCTTCTCTTCTCTTCTCTTCTCTTCTCTTCTCTTCTCTTCTCTTCTCTCCTCTCCTCTCCTCTCTCTCTTCTCTCCTTTCTTCTCTTCTCATCTATTTATCCTCTCTTCTCTCTTCTATTTATCTTCTCTTCTCTTCTCTTCTCTTCTCTTCTCTTCTCTTCATGCCATCAGGGTGAACAGCTCCCACTCTCTTTTCTTCTCTTCTCTACTCTTCTCTTCTCTTCTCTTCTCTCTCTTCTCTTCTCTTCTCTTCTCTTCTCTTCTCTTCTCTTCTCTTCTCTTCTGTCCTTGCCATCAGGGGGAGTAGCTCCCACTCTCCTCGCTCTTCTCTTCTCTCTTCTCTTTCTCCTCTTCTCTTTTCTTCTCTTTTCTTCTCTCTCTTCTCTCCTCTTCTCTCCTTTTCGCTTCTATCTCTTCTCTTCTCTTCTCTTCTCTTCTCTTCTCTTCTCTTCTCTTCTCTTCTCTCTCTCTTCTCTTCTCTCTCTCTTCTCTCCTCTCTTCTCTCTTCTATTTATCCTCTCTTCTCTCTTCTCTCTTCTCTCCTCTCTCTCTTCTCTCCTCTCTTCTCTCTTCTCTCCTCTTCTCTTCTCGCCATCAGGGAGAGTAGCTCCCACTCTTCTCTCTATTCTCTTCTCTTCTCTTCTATTCTCTTTCTCCTCTTCTCTTTTCTTCTCTCTCTTCTCTCCTCTTCTCTCCTTTTCGCTTCTATCTCTTCTCTTCTCTTCTCTTCTCTTCTCTTCTCTTCTCTCTCTCTTCTCTTCTCTCTCTCTTCTCTCCTCTCTTCTCTCTTCTATTTATCCTCTCTTCTCTCTTATCTCCCCTCTTCTCTCCTCTTCTCTTCTCTCCATGCCATCTGGATGAACAGCTCCCACTCTCTTCTCCTCTCTTCTCTTCTCTTCTCTTCTCTTCTCTTCTCTTCTCTTCTCTTCTCTTCTCTTCTCTTCTCTTCTCTTCTCTTCTCTTCTCTTCTCTTCTCTTCTCTTCTCTTCTGTCCTTGCCATCAGGGGGAGTAGCTCCCACTCTCCTCGCTCTTCTCTTCTCTCTTCTCTTTCTCCTCTTCTCTTTCACCTCTCTTTCTCCCCTATCCTCTCTTATTATCCTCCTCTCCCTTCTCTTCTTTTCCGTTTGTCTTGTCTTGTCTTGTCTTGTCTTCTCTTCCCGTCCTGTCCTCCCTCTGCCCTCCTCTGTCTGTCTGTTCATCTGCTCTTTCAGCCTTTCTCTCTTTTTGTCTCTTTCCGTTTCTTTCTTTCTGTTCTTTTCTCCTTTTTTCTACCTCTCGCCCTTTTCTTCTCTTTTTTCTCGCTGCTTCTCTCACTTTATATGTCTGTTTCTTTTCCTTTCCTCCGTTTCTCCTACTGTCACTGAAAGCATCTCCCACTCCGTGTGGCACACTCTGTTTTCTTTCTTTCTGTGTCTTGCCTCCCTCTTGCTTTCTTTTTTGCTCTCTTTCACAATGCATCTCTCTATCCCATCTTTTCTGTCTCTTCATCTCCCACTCTCTGTGGCACACACCGTCTCTTTCTTTCAACACTCTGTCTCTCTTTCTGCCACCCTCTTGCGCTCTCTCTCTCTCTCACTTGCTCTCTGTCTCTTTCTCTCTTTCTCTCTCTCTCTCACTTGCTCTCTGCCTCTCTCTCTCTCTCTCTCTCTCTCTCTCTCTCTCTCTCTCTCTCTCTCTCTCTGTCTCTCTCTCTCTCACACGTACACACGCACACAAACTCACTTTCTTTTTCTCAAACTTCCCTCCCTCTGTCACTTTCTCTCACACACTCTCTCTCCTCCACTGTGTCTCTGTCTTCTCTCCTTTCTGCCCCCCTCCTGGCCTAATGTTATTGTAATTGGCAGTGTTGTGCCCACACGCGGTGGCACCTCAGTGAGGGGGCAAGAGGCCTCATTAGGGTGCACTCTGTCTAATTAGGCCCTCTGAACTTGCCACTTTAGACACAACTACTTCATTTCTTTCTCTTCTTGTCTTTCATACGAAATATGTTTTGACTTATGTTATTGTTATTGACTGAATTCCTGAACCTGAGAGTCAGAAAATGTAATTGCTTGTCGTCCTGAAATTAATTGCTTGTCCTAATATCCATCCTTTGGCTTCTCGAATTACTTAGCGGAGAGAAATGTCGTAGTTGTAGCTAGGGTACCTGGATTCTAGCCATTAACCTCTCTATCTTTTGGAAGATTAGGCACAACTTTTTCTTCTTTGGCTCTCTTTTTTTCTTTCATACGAAATATGTTCTGACTTGTCTTGAGTTCCTTAACCTGAGAGTCAGAGTATTGAATTGCTTGTCCTAATATTCAGAGCCGATACCTGGGTTCTGGCCATTAGCTGCCCCCCTCTCGGCAGATCAGGCACAACTTTGTTCTTTTTTGGCTTTTTCTTCTTCTTTAACTTGTTTTCCATTCAAGACATGTCTTCTTGGTTTCTCAAATTACTTACCTGAGATAAATGTCTTGAGTAGCTAGTTGTAATGTCTAGAGTATCCTGGATTTTAGCCAATAGCCTCTCTCCTTTTGGAAGATTAGGCACAACTTTCTACTGAGGCCTTTTGTTTATTTGTCTTTTTGGTTTTTTTTACATTTTGACTTTCAAACGAAATAAATATGGTACTTTTTGCTTGAGAGAACATTTGAGTAGCTTCTCGTAATATCCAGAGTACCCAGATTCTAGCCCTTCTCTAATACAAAAGAGCCATTATCGTAAATCAGAATTTTGTGTGCATATGCTCGGTGTGTCCATTTAGATCGATGATTAAATGCCATGCTGTTCAGCTGATGCATAACCAATCTGAATTTCTCTCTCTCTCTCTCTCAGGATAATCTTCTTCTGGACATGTACCTGGCTCCACACGTTCCTGCACTTTATGCCCAAATTCGCAGCCGAGCCCTCATACAGGTATGGCAACACTCCTTGACATCACTCCTTTGTCTGTCTGCATGCCACATGTCTCAGTCAGCGCCTCATGTTGCCCATAGCAGAGATGGCTTGTGTCTGGCCTGGTCTGGTCTCTGTCCAGGATTCCCATTAAACTGACGGGTGAGGGACTACAACAATTGTTAGGGATGTTGCCCCATCCAGGTTATATATGAAGTCTGGCACAGTTTACCGTCAGACCATGTCTTCCAAAAATCAAATCACATAAATATTTTGTCCAGTAACTTGGTTTTGTCTGGTAACCAATTGTGTACAAAATAAAGGAATAGACAAAAAACTCATGAACAATGCGTGACGACAGCTGGGCACAGCATGTCAGAAACTCAGCATCTTCTTTTTTTCTCAGAGCATTTAAATTGCTTTAGTTGGAAAAGGAGCCTTACCCAGAAGGGTACACAAAAGTGCAGTTCAGGATAAGCGCCAGCGTCATGAACATGAACACAGGAACATCACTTGCTCTGACTCTTGACAACCGTGTCTCTGACATACCTCCAGTCTGTTGCCATGAGAAATTATGCCAAACTTCAAGCAAGAACCCTTTTCTGTTGTTTTCTGTAGAAATCCAGTCGTTCATTCACTGTGTAACAATTTGGTTAAATTTCCTATGCAGATGCCTTCATTGGAATGAAAACTCATACCTACATGCGATATGCAGTCCCTTCACTTTGAACCATGACCCCCATAACTTATTGACCACCTCATTAACTTTGATGTAGGACATGAATGTCATGTTGTCCTTTATGGTTTAACCCCTCACTTTGGTGGAATTTGTCATTGCAATATTTAGAATGTCTACCTCTATAATGTTTCTTTATATGTTCTGTAGGATGTCTACCTCGATATGTTCTTTACAATGTTTACCTCGATATGTTCCTTAATATGGTCTTTAGAATGTCTACCTCACGTCTAGAAAAGACTCTCTAAAAATAGCATGTCATCTGACTGCATTACGGTTGTATATCAATGTGCCCGGTGAACTCGAAATAAACTGCCTCAAGATGTGACAGTTCCAGCAAATGGTGAGAGGATTTATGTACTAGCATGATGCTGTAGTGCTATTGTAGCCTTTTCTACAAACTCAGTGACTGTATGTGATGCACATACAACCCATCGTTGAACAGCCATATGACAGAGTATCATTGTATTATGTCCCAGAACGTACATATGTATTACGTGCACCACAACAGCTATGTTGAATACATTCTCAAGACTGAGCTGCGCCTTCAACCCATCGTTGAACTGCTATATGACAGTATAGTCATATGAGAATATAGACTATATGACAATATAGACTATATGAGAGTATGATTGTATGTGCATCACGACAGCTATGTTAAATACATGCTCAAGACTGAGCCGCGCAAAGACTTGACCTGAATTGACTCTTTGCATCATTATGCTAATGTAATAATGAGGTAGCCACAGACTTAAGCAAAAAAAACTAGGATGTTGTAAAAAAAAAAAAAAAACGGCACATACTGTATTAGCTTTGTGACAGATCTTCAAAAGCATCATCTGAGCCTTGTGTACCCATTCTGACAGGGGAGGATTAGCGACATACCATGTCACACCAGCTTGAAGCGTGACACCATTTTTTTGAGAGGTTGGTTCAGAGGAGTAGTGACAAACGCCAAAGCATGTCATTTTATATACTTTAACGTGTTCAGACACCACGGTCATCTGTCGTTGCTGTGGACACTGCTCGAGGCAGTGACAAGTCTTGGCCTTGTGAATGTGGTTATTAGGAAGAACTGTGACCCCCTTTTGGAATCGCTTATTTAACAACCACTGAACAAGGTCATGCGTACTGTAAGGACAGATGCTGAGTTTTAAAAGCTTCAAATCGCCCATTTTGATTCGTTTTAAAGGCAAAACCGGAGCGGTTACATTTCTGAGTATTGTGCGTTATTCTCTTGCATTCTTTTTTGATATGAATTGCTAATTTGTTGTATGCTATCCTTTCAGAGTACAGTAGCAATAAATGTTAGTTAAAAAAAAAAGGTGTGGTGGTATAAAGCGTTTCACTGGTAGTGTACAAAAAAGCTAAAATGCAAGGATATCGCAGGAACCTACTTTGTCAGTGGCCATCGTTAAGTTCAAGATAGGGGTGTAAATAATCGAAATGTTTCGATGCATCGATCCTACAGCATGCCCTTGCTCCATAACATAATAAAAGTAGAAAAGTAATTGAAAAAAATCGAATCCTATCGTATCGTGGGGAATTCTTAAGTATCGAAAATAATCGAATCCCTGCTTTAATAAATTGATACCGTATCGTATCGTCATGGAGACTGTGATTTACACCCCTAGTTCAAGATGTACTAAGTTCAAGTGGAGTCATGCAATCATGATTCCATCCACAACCTTAACATTTGAACAAAGCCAACAGCAAAAAATGAAATCTTGGCAAGCTTATTTTTCTAGCTTCAAGTAAGAAGCATCTAGTCAATCTCAACTTAAGTAAATAACCTAATAACTAGTACTGTTTGTTCTTTTTTGTAAAAACAAAACCAAAAATAAAATTTAAAAATTCCAAAATCAAAAAACAAATCTGATCAAGAAAAATGTACTTGCCCCATGTGAAGGATTGAAACGAAAGACCACCTATTTCACACTGCCACACTATTAGCACTCCTGAATGATTTGGCATTAGCAGATGCTACCCAAATGTGTGGTGACGCTGCCCCTGTAACCATGGATAGTAAGGTCGATACCAGAGATATTCTAGACAGAGATCCGTTAAAACCCGCCCATCCAATGCAAAGGAGTGTGCTCAAAATTCGGTCTGCTAAGGGGGCGTTGTCCCCCCTTCTTCTTCTCTTTTCGTGGTGTTTGCACAAGATGTGCGCTACCGCCATCTACAGCTCTAAGGGGACTCCATTTATTCTCAACCTCAAGACTCCGAAGGTCTCCTAATCGAAGGTCTCCTAAAGGGGCGTTCACCCGACGTAAAGTGGATACCGGATAAGAACCCGCCTGATTTATCTCTCTCTCATATACGATTCTCTGTCGATAACGTCAACTGCTATGAAAACCAGGAAGTAACTGGTTAATGGGCCAACCGGTCGGGCAGAGATGAACACATGATGTCCTCTGGGCTATGAGTCAGTCACTGCAAAACAGCAGCAATTGGTTTAATAAAAAAATTAATAGATTCAAGTGAAGTGAACAAATCCAAATTGTCAGAGGTCAGAGGGTTTTTAACACGCAGTGAAATTATACCGCCTGCAGCATCCGACACACAGCAGTCAACCATTGTGTCGATGCAAATTAAATTTTTTTACCATTTTCCCTGAATTATCAATATAAATGACTGTCATAATAGTTAACATGTCATAATTAATTAAATTAAAAGCTGCATTTGCCTAACAGCAGCTTACCATTGTGTCTATATAAAGTCTAAAAAGTCAGATTTAGTTGTCTGTGCATGTCCTCTATAATTGGTGTAATTCTTGTGTAAATGTGATGTAAATATGTAAGTTCCACATGTGAGTGTGTGCTTATAAGTTTGTGTGTGCGTGTGACTGCGTTTTTAAGTGTGTGTGTTCATGTGTGTGTGCACTTGGCTCTACCGTCCGTCACCCGTTGCGTTTCCATGGTTTTGGCCGGAGGCGGCCAGGTAGCCATTAGCCATGTGAATGGTTGGCATGGTGATGTGGTTGGCACGGCGTGAAGTGGCGGTTGCAGAAGCGCTGGTCATCATCGCCGCGGCAACCTGTCGAGCCATGCGTTGCCACACTGTGCGGCCATTAAAAGCTCATCCACCTCCGTCTGTTAAAGCAGACGCGGCACACACCTGTCCTGCATGATGTAGACACACGCACGCACACACACACACACACACACACACACACACACACACCTGTCCTGCATGATATAGACACACACACACACACACACACACACACACACACACACACACACGCACACACACACACCTGTCCTGCATGATATAGACACACACACACACACACGCACACACACACATTTGACTAGTTTATTTGGGAGGACCAATGATTATTGAGAAAACAATGCAGCGCCCCAAACAATGTTAAAGAAGCAATAATGTGTCTACTACATAAATACCAAAATTACACTGGTCTACAGCCTTTTCAAGGATACAAGTGGCATCTCCTTCTCTGCAGATTGTGAACAATACTTAGCTTGCTGCTTTGTTTTCTTCTTATTTAAGCTGGCTATTGGCAGTCCTCTCACACACAGCCCATGAACATGACCTAGGCTACCATAGATGAGTGCCACCATGGATGTTTTGTAGCCACTTTCTGTCAATGCATGAACTATTGGTTGATATTTCACATATTTTTCAGCAAAACACAGGTCCATACTGTATATGGTTCAAAGCAGCATCCTATCCTAGCACACGCACGCGCACGCGCACGCGCACGCACACACACACACACACACACACACACACACACACACACACACACACACCCAGCATGTACATTCACACACACACACACACACACACACACACACACACACACACACACACACACACACACACACACACACACACACACACACACACACACACACACACACCCAGCATGTACATTCACACACACACACACACACACACACATGCACGTGGTTATCTGATTTAATTAGTGGTGTGGTGTGGTGGTCATCACCATCAGGTTGCTGCTGCTGAAGGCTTGATGGGCTGCTTCTGCTTCTCATGGGGACCTGTTCTATTCTTCTTCTCTTTAATGTTTCCTCAAAGGTGGAGCGGCCCCGTCTGCATGCTTGCATGTTCGCTGTGTGGGTGTGTGTGTGTCTGTGTGTGTGTGTCTGTGTGTGTGTCTGTGTGTGTGTCTGTGTGTGTGCGTGTGTGTGTGCGCGTGTACGTGTGTGAAATGTTCAAATCCCCACCACCTACACACACACACACACACACACACACACACTCACTCACTCACTCACTCACTCACTCACTCACTCACTCACTCACTCATTCTCTCACTCTCTCTCTCACACACACACACACACACACACACACACACACACACACACACATACACACGAAGCATGTACATTTACATACACACGTACACACACATGTACACACTGTACACACAGCCTGGCCATTCCCACTCCCCGGAGCTCTCAGCAGGTGATCCCAGGCTGCCTGTTCAAAGGGCCCCTCTCTCTCTCTCTGCTACCTGCATCAAAGTCCTCACCGATCCGTGAACAAGATAATTTGCGAGCAGCCTAAGCCGTGTTTCATTAATTAGGCTCTTACCAATTAAACTTAAAGGAACGATGTGTATCGCTTTTTAGTCTAGACATGGCTGGGTAGGCAGGCGGAGAACTGATTGAAAAGGCGTCACAAAAAAAGAAAAAAATCTAATCAACGACACTTCACAATTAGACTAGCTCAGACTGTCAGCAGCCTTAATGGGAAACCACAGGGAAATTGATTTGACTACAGAAGCTAGGGGCTTACAAGGTCATGTGGTTGATTTGTCTTTTGTGCTGTCATCGTCGTTGTTTTAAAAGCGAAGTGTGGAGCGTATGATCAACAGATCCACCTTTAGTGATCTGCAGAGGAAATATTAAGATGTAAAAAAAAGCAGCTTTTGAAATTTTAAATTCATCCACTTATTTTTCCACAAATGACTGTATGGAGGAGGGGTGTGCAATTTTATTCATGGGTGCATTTAGACTGAGGAAAATAAGTATCAAACTGCATCTTTTTTTAGAGTTCTCCTCAGCTCTTGGGTTCTCTAACATCAGTTCAGAATCAAAAGACGCTTTTTAGGAAGGAAGGTGAAACATCTTAAGGCTGGAAAAAAGTCACCCAGTTACATGCAAATGAAGGGTTTTGACTAATAGCTCTAGCATGAATGAGAATCTTCAAAGTGGCATCTTAAAAGGAAAGCAGTCATTCTCCAGGCATCTTTTTGTACTATCCACCTTTATTCAGATTTATTAAGCGACTATTCGTGGGTGTGTGTGTGGGTGGGTGTGCGTGTGCGTATGTGTGAGCACTTTCTCACATGAACCCCAGACAATTGGTGTCTTCTTGGCAGCCTCCAGAGCTGGTGTGAGAATAGGAATGTGTATTTGAAAGCCATTGGAGTCAACTGTGTAGTTGTGATATTGTTGTGATATATAAATAGATATTGATTGATTGATTTGACTGAATTGTATCACGGTGGTGATATACCTGCACAACAGAACTGTCCAAATACAGAGATGTGCAAACACGGTCTTCTTTTGAACTATTCTTTTGAATCTATTTTTTGTTTATATTACAAGAATTTTTAACCTTGTGTACCTGCGTGCGTGTATGTCTCCACAGTACTTCAGTCCGTACGTGTCAGCTGACATGGGTAAGATGGCGGTGGCCTTCAACACCAGCCTCCCGGCGCTGGAGGACGAACTCACCACACTCATTCTGGAGGGAACCATCAGCGCACGCATAGACTCACACAGCAAGGTACTCTACACACACACACACACGCACACGCACCCACACACAGCTCCACCTTTATATATCACACACAAACACACACTCAGCCTCACCTTTATATATCACACACAAACACACA
>NC_085873.1:21030260-21035260 GCF_034702125.1 Engraulis encrasicolus
TCAGTGTTTTGCATTGGCTGCCCAAAATCCATCCACATTGTAGCGGCATACCCTTGCTGTGCTGGTGAGATGAAACTTGTCTATTGATTTTAGTGGAAAATTGCCTTTCAGAAAGAAAATCCCAAAACCAGCTGGTGGTGTGCAAATGTCCCATAGGGAAAAGGAGAAACAAAACTGAATAATTTTGGTTGAAATCGTGTGCGTGCCCGGCTGCGTGCCCGTGTTTGTGTTTTGTGAGTTTAGAGTATCATGATGTTTGTCAGGTGTGTGTCTGTGCGTGTGGGTGCGTGTGTGTTAGTTTCGTGAGTTTTTGGGTATTATGATGTTTGTCAGGTTTGTGTGTGTGTCTCTCTCTCTCTTTGTCTTTGTGTGGCTGTAGGATAGATGACTGCTTCAGGGAAAATCAACTATTCTTTGTTTGTGTTGCGAACGAAAATCTGTAATATACTACTGAGAATATATAGACCCCTTACTGTCTTTCATTTCAGTAGATGGTGAATGCCCCATCATGTGCCAGTTGTGTTTGGATGAAATAGCTATTGTCAGTGGTGCAGAAACATCCCTTCCCCCTCACTCACCTGTAACTCTGTTGCTTTCTAGGGACAAAAACAAATCAATAACATTTGAAATGTACTCTGGTTGTCTTGAAGATCTATAAGAAGGAGAATAAGAAATTAATATGAATGAAATGCACAAAAATATACGTATATAAGACTAAGATATTAATGCCATGGACAGTATAGCAGGAATTTATATGCATGTTTAGATTTAATTTACATTTAAATTTCATTTACCCCGAATAAAAGGATTGTCATCAAATGAATAGGTAGGCAATAGATGTTCTCCTCAGTGTTATTCGTAAATGCAAATGAAATGAGCGTCCTCTGTTAAAAACAGCAGCCAAATAGTAAATAATAACTACCTTCTAAAATGAAATTGTAAGCTGTATCAAACGGTGATTTCATGGAACAGACTAAATTGGTATTGTACAACACTGTTCTTTGCTCATGTAGGGAATCCAATTTGCTTCTGATAAGTCATTTGGTCACAAGCTTAATACAAATTGGCTCCAAACCAGTATGACATGAGCATGCTGGGAGTTAGTCTTTAGCACTAATGATCATTTTCTATTTTCGCAATGTTGTAATTGCCTAAATTTTGATTTGAGTCATTTGTGAGCACATCGTGCTTTGGACAAGGTGATAAATATAATTGCCTGTCATTAGGGCTCGGTCTCGGTCGTAAACAATGCAATTTGTCCGTTTCACCTTTGGGGGCAACAACAATTTTCTCCCCAGAGCATTAGGCGAGGTGGGGAGTCCCTTCTTCAGAGCGCCCACCACTGTTACTGTTGCAGAAAAAGAACCACTTGTCACATGGCCTGGGGGCAGGGCTGCTGACAGCTTTCACCGGGCCTAGTACTAGGACAAATTCATCTGAAAGGGTCCCACAGCCAATACGTACAATGTGTTTTGGATCCAATTCTCGGCCCCCTCTCTTCCTGGGCCTGGGACAATTGATCCCTGTCCTTTGCCCCCATCGTCGGCTTCCCCCCCGTCCTGCTTCCCTGGCTGGAGATTACTGGCAGTAGTTTGAGAAAAATCGAAGTACACACATACAAATGCATCGCCGTCCAACACAGCCACAAAACTCATCTTTTTTGTCCTGTGACGTCTATTCAACTCCACTGGCAGACAGACAATTAAGACAGTTTGGCATGAGTCTGTCCCTGGCTCCCCGTTTTCCCTCCTTTCATAGTCATAGCGTATCACAGCTAAGTTGACATCAATCTCACCACAGACTTAAGAAGATTGTTTTGTTGTTGTTGCAACGTTATCTAAACGTTCTAAGGTGGCCAGACAGATAGACTGGCAAGTGAACCTGATGATGTGTGGCTGTCGGCCTGTCTGTCTCTCCCTCCCTGTCTGTCTGTCTACCTGTATGTCTGTCTGTCCATCTGCCTGGCTGCCTACTGGCCTGTCTGTCTGTCTGCCCATCTTCCTGGCTGCCTACTTGCCTGCCTGTCTGTCTGACTACCTGTCTATCTGTCAGCCTGTTTGTTATGTCTAGAAACATTCTGATTGTGCTGCTGATAGGCTGCACAGAGACGGACAGCTCGGTTTTCAAAGCCTGGTGCTTATCTCCCAAAAGCACAGGGCTGTGGAGCAGAAATTTTCCATATTTCTATTTATTTACTGGTTGTTCATGTGAGTGTGTGCTTGTTTGTTTTTGCATTTTGTACAAGATGTATTTGTTTATACATTTACGTACATTTTCAAGTTGTGACAGTGCAGGCAGAGCTAGCCTGGTTTTACCAGACCACATTAATCACGGTACTTGGTAATTCATTTTAGGTCTGGGTCCTCGGGGCCCTGGAGCACTTGGACGGGAGGAGTGAGATCAGCTCTGGTTTGAAATGAGCTCTGACCGATTGCTGATAGTTGACATTCATGACGTATGTTATTATGCTCCCAAGTGCGTTCACTTATTGGCTGGTAACATGAGACTGGGCTGTAAAATACAGGTTGTGGATTCGTAGCCCAGTCACGAAAAACGTAATGTTCGTAATGTTATCATGTTTTCGTGACCATACTACGAAATGGCATGAAACCGGGCTGATTTATCAGATGCCCTGCCTTCTGGAGGATAGAGATCCATTAGGGCCGCTGATTGCTTTGGCTGGTTATGTTGCAAAAGTCATATACAGTAAAGGGCCCCCCACCTCTTACATACAATGGAATGAGGGCCCAATTCTGGGGCCCCCCTGTTCCTGGTCCCAGGTCAACCGAGCCCTTTGTCCCCCCCTTTGGCTTCCCTGTCAGCATCACTGCATGACGGCATTTCCAACCCGGTTGACCATGGCTACACTTGAGTTTTGTGAATGAATGAATGAATGAATGAATGAATAGAATGAATGAACGAATGAATGAATTAATTATTGTCTTTATTGCCATTGTACAGGTACAACGAAATTGGTAAAGTACAGATGCTCCCGGTGGTTAAAAAACAACACAAATATATACCGGTATATAAGAAATAAAAGTTTGCTGTGCAAAATGTTGTGTTTAGATGGCTTTTGGATAAAAACTTTTAATCTTTTAGTCTGTTATTTTTTGTAGCCAGAGCCCTGTAACATCTGCCTGATGGCAGCAGCTCAAACAGTTTATGTCCAGGGTGGCAGGTCTCTGATGATTTGTTTGGCTTTCTTCAGACAGCGACAGGAGAAGAGCAGGAGTGAGCCTCCTTGAGTAGTGGTGATGGGGATGTTCCTTGGTGATGTGGCTTCAGTGCATTTTTTGGTCCCCTGGGGATACTGATTTGAAGTCGGGTAGTGTGACCATCCATTCGCTTAGCTGCGCTAGAGCCACACAGGGGCAGCAAACTAATTTCACTGTAAAGATGTCTGTACATGATGCTGCATTTGAATTACGATCTTAGAACCGGATACAGTTTAAGGTGCTCCGTGTAATATTTTTAATAGTTTATTTC
Source organism: Engraulis encrasicolus (assembly GCF_034702125.1). Taxonomy (NCBI): domain Eukaryota; kingdom Metazoa; phylum Chordata; class Actinopteri; order Clupeiformes; family Engraulidae; genus Engraulis; species Engraulis encrasicolus. The sequence continues at coordinate 21,033,750 of NC_085873.1, forward strand.
CAGAATCCATGCTGTCCACTAATGTTACCTTTTTAACAAATATTTACCACCACCATCAAAGTATTCAATATGACAGGGAAAATTGCACTTTTCATACATGAAACATACATGAAAAGTGAGGCCACGAAACAGTGAGGCCATTCTGTTATGTTTGTATTATATTGACAATATATCAAATATCAACTGGGGCATTATTTTTGCATAATTGTCTGCAAACTCTGACAGAGTTCAGTCTCTGGAAAACTTCATATCTATAGGGGAGTGTTGTTTTGGCACACTGGTCTGCAGTCTGAAATCAAGGCGTTGTGTCTGGCAAACGTGTCTGTTTACCAAAATCTGGCAATGCCCTCCTGGGACAAGCCAGAGAAAGACACTATTTCCCAATGTCAAGTGTATGAGCCTTGGAAGTGTGTCAGCCTAATTAGTCACGCCCAGTGATTGGATACTCTGCAGAGTTCACCAAAGAGTATCCAATCACTGGGCGTGATTACGAAGGCTGATACACTTCGAAGAACGCACACTTGACTTGAGGGAATGCCCAGTGACAACGCATAACATATTCAAACATATTCAAACATTCTCTGCAAACTATTCTCAACACCACTTTGTCCTCTTTTCACAGCCTATTTACCCAGTCTGATACCCTGAGGCTTACGTCGCGTTTGGAATTCTAGTTTCACGCTACCCTGCTTGATTTTTTTCCCCCTTCCAGACAACAAGCTGGGTGGATACTGGTGCTCATTCCCTGCACGTCCACCTATGGTCATCAGAACGTTATTGGCCGTGAAGGACAAGGCCTTTGATCGGCCCTTTGAGGAGCTTTGATGGCATAAATTATTCAACCCTCTGTGTATGTGCGTGCGTGCGTGCATGCGTGTGTGTTTGTGTCCATCCGCACATTCAGCAAGTTCAGTTCACATGTGTTTGTTCTACGTTTTTTGATCCCACTCGCTCCCTGGCTGTCGGCGCCGTGCTGTGAAGTGGTCTGGGCCTGGGAGGAGCCACCGGGCTGGGCTGGGCTGGGCCGGGCTGGGCCAGGGGAACAGGGGAGAGGGTCGGCAGGGCAGGGTGGGTTGAGGTGAGGTGCTGTGCTGAATATGATCAAGGAAGCCAACAGGGGGGGGGGACAGGCTGGGGGGGCATGGGGTCAGTTGCGTCGGGTGGGGAGGGAGGGGGTCAGAATTGGGTCCTCATTAGTGTATGTACAGTATCAGGTAGTGGGGCCCTTTCAGATGACTTTGTCCTGGGCCCGGTCAAAGCTGCCAGCGCAGCGGCCCTGATGCTCTTTACTATTATTATTATTATTCAGCCGACATTTCGACCTCGCTCCTTCACACCCCTGGGTACATGTTGCTGTCAAACTCCATCAGATGCCTTTAGATGCCTTTAGATGCTTTCATTTATTTAGCGTGTGATTGCAACTCCCCTCTGTCTGCCATCTAACCAAGATGTCAACCAAACGACCAACTGCTATTCATCTGATGATGAGGATGAAGATGATGATGATGATG
>NC_085873.1:21037760-21070260 GCF_034702125.1 Engraulis encrasicolus
TGATGAACTGACAAGACCAGGAACGAGCTATAACGTTGTGTAGTGTGGTGTAGTGTGGTGTGTAGTGTGGTGTGTGTGTGTGTATTGTGGTGTGTAGTGTGGTGTAGTGTGTGTGTATTGTGGTGTAGAGTGTGTGTAGTGTGGTGTAGTGTGGTGTGTAGTGTGGTGTGTAGTGTGGTGTGTGTGTGTGTGTGGGCTTGGGTGAACGAGAGACACACACTGATGATGTCACAGGAATGGGACCGTTAATACATACAGAATCAGATACAGCCTTCTTATGTAAGACAAGCGGGCAGCGTTGCCAGATTGGGCGGTTTCCCACCTAATTGTGCTGCTTAGGATGGGTGTCTGCGCGTAAAAAATGTTTTTTAAGGCTGGTTTTTCTGCCTACATAGAAATCAATAGAATTTAGTTCAAATTGGGCGGGATTTAGTGCATCCAGGCAGGTTTTTTGAGCCCATACTACAAAGCTGGTTCAGGAGTAAACCAGGTTAAGGTAAGAGGGTAAATCATCTAATAGAAGAGCCTTGAGTCCTCATTTTCCTAAGGTCGTCTGACTATCATGGGCCCATGCTACAAAGCTGGTTCAGGAGTAAACCAGGTTAAGTTGAGAGGTAAATCATCTAATAGAAGAGCCTGGGCCAAAAGGAAAAGGCAAGATCAGGGGAATTTCTGGTGAATCTCAGACCATCTCCTGCACTTTCTCGCTTTTATTGTACGTCACACGTTTTATTACCTATTTATTTTAATGTGGTATGTCTAGTGTCTATTGTCTATATGTTTATAGTATGTCTTGGGGAAATGTGTGATGTTGGCCACTTGAGTTTCCCCCGGGGGGATAATACAGTTTACCTTGACCTTGACCTTGACCTTGACCCTGTTCTCCACCCACCTGGAGTGAAGAGGAATAACCGCAGAAATACACCTACCGCGACAAGAGCGAGGCGAGCGACGGAAGTAATTGACTTTGTTTTGAGTCCCGCGACAAAAGCGATTCTGGAGACTAGAGCGATTTGCGCGACGAGCGCGACAGTTTGAAGTTGAAATCCTTTCAACTTTCTATGACACGGTTCGGCGACAAGCCGCGACAGCCAATGACTGTATAGAGGTCAGTGACTACAGCCAATGGGAATGCTTGAATGCTTTGCCTTCTGCCTGTACGGACATACTCTAGTCCATAGGTGGCTAACCCGCGGCTCTCGAGCCGCATGCGGCTCTTTGCCTGGTGTCTTGCGGCTCTTGCGTTCATGTCCAAGTTTGTGTTAATGTCCCATAGGCAATATGCATTGGAAATTGCACACACAAAGTTGATTAGAACTATGGCAAATAAGTGCCCTGTGGTCTTGGTAATGTAGTAGGCCTTGCCTAAATGTGTCCTGAATGATCACGTTGATGTGTGACATTAGTTACTGCAAATAGCCTACAAGACGCGATTTAAGCCTATGTTCTAAAAATAGCGCTTTAAAAAGTGACCGCGTCTTTCGCTGACTAAACAAAATATCGGCAAAAATGTTTTAACCTGAAAGACTTTGCCATCACTCCTCAATAAGGTCAACAAAATGTGCTGTCCATATTAGATTCTATCGCTCGGATATGGCGGTTATAAATGTGCAGATGATATGAAGAGAAAGGCGTCTGGAGCAGAGATGTGCCGAGAATCTCTGTCCTGCGTAGTCATCTCTGCGCTCTGATAGGAGGAGTGTTCATGGCTATTGACCGAATGTGAAATTATGTTTTTGGTTTAAAATCGTGTTATTTTCGCGGGCTATAGACAAAATAGCGCCAAAAATAATGTTCTACCCTGGTTTATCAGCCATTGTCAAAGCGGCGCGGGCAGACAGCGTGCAGGTGGGAAACAATTTCAATTGTCCCTTGTCCGCGCTCAGTTTAGTCTCAAAAAGAAAACTTGGCCTTTTCCCCTTCAGCACCCGCTGAAACATTAATGTGGAAAATGAACGGTGATTTGACGAACCACCTTGTTAATTTCGGATGGTGTTGTCGTCAGGCATCCAATGATCATCTCATCTGTGCGCAAGAAAGCGGTGCCTGTGCGCCTAACTCCCGAATGAGGCGGAGAATCTTTGGGTCGCGTTACTTCGTGCTCTGTTATAAAGAGTGCTCATGGAAATTATGCTGTGAAACGTGTTTTATTAAAATATAAAATAATTTATGAAATAATTTTGACCTGTGTACCCTTGTCTTCTTATGTAAAACAACATTTTTATCTTGAAAAAACATTTTCCCAAAAAAAATTGAAGCAGTAAAAAAAAAAGGGGGGGGGTCATCTTATATTCAGGATTGTCTTGTAGTCAGGCCATTAAGTTGGAGTGTAACATCAATCTGACAGTGTGTGTGTGTGTGTGTGTGTGTGTGTGTCTGTGTCTGTGTGTGAAAGGAAAAGATGGTTGATGTTCATGCCCATGTGTTGTTGTGTATGCTGGTCTGTGGTGCGAGAAGGATGGGTGATGCCCATGTTGGTGGGTGTGCGCATGTTTATATGCCCGCGTGATGTTTGTGTGCCGATGTGGCTCTTTGCTGTGACACATTACAAAATGTGGCTCTTGGTCTCCGACTGGTTGGCCACCCCTGCTCTAGTCTCTTCAATCGCTCGTATCGCTTGCTGCTGCACTCTGTCGCTTGAATCGCATCACGCCTAGTCTATTCGCGCGGTAAGTCAAAGGCCTAGTAGCACTGGTGCAATGTGCAGTCAATGAAGACAGGACACCAGGGTGGTCCAATATATCCATGAAATTTCCCACACTAAAATGATAGGCGTTTCAGTTTCATTGTACGACCCCGTTGTACTGTATCTCCTCATAACATTGCAAACACACCACACCAACAATGTGGGAAACAACTTTTCATTATTCTTGTCCCTTGCCCACGGGGGAGAACCTACTGTGCTGTGACTGTAATAATGACTTCCTTATCCACAAGGGAACCCCCTTCCCCATCCCCATCCCACCACCCCCACCCCCCCAGTCCTCTCATCCCATCTACTGTGTCTCATCTGTGCACTGCCGAGGCACTGATTCACTCGACAACAAATCCAGCACAATCTTTGCCTTAATAATGACAAATATGGCCACAGCTTGTAGGCCCATGTGCTTCTAAATAGATACTAAAAGCTTTTTTACTCAAATCTCAGATTAAGCCATGTGAAAAAAATGACTTCTCACTGTTCTCAAGTCAGCTATTTATATGCGATTAAAATGTTTCCTGGTTCACTTTCGTTTCCTGTTTTGGGGTTTTGACGTCACCCGGCACAGATGAGGGCCTGAGTAGCGTTATCTTAATCCCTAGTCTAGTCCAATCTCTAATCCCCTTGGTGTATTCTCATAACTAGGCCTACTACATACACGTTGTTCACCTACACTAAATAAAAAAGCAGCAAAATTAAGTCCACCAGTGTGCGGTGATCCTTCTTGTTTACTGTGTACTACATACATGTATAATTACTGTATATTGTATAGCACAATTCATACAATACAAGACATACAGCAAAATGTGCTTAACAGTTAGATTAACAATAATATTTAAAAAATAATAATGAAATTAAATGAAAAATAAAATAAAATAACAAAATGAAGTGTATAGAATGTGGGTGATTTAAAAAAGAAGATGAGTGAAGGCAAAAGCTGTATGGATAAAATATGATGAGCAATAATAAAATATTAAAATCCACAAGAATCGGAAAGTTTAGACCAAAAGCAAGTGGCAAGTGGCAAGTAGCCTCAAGGATCAGGGCACATAGATGTGACCCCTGATGGGAACAGGGGTGAGGAAAAACCATTACGATTTTTTGGGGTAAAAACCTGAAACAACCCGACCACAAGTGCTATATTTGTATCTAGACCATTTTCAAATTTGATAAAATATTTTTTTACTTTAGAAATACTGTATGTTCAACTAGATGGTTCTTGCAAGGTTAAAAAGCCTTGATGAAATACATTAACATTAAGTAGTAGTTTTATACATTTAAAAACTAAAAGGGGTCTGTGGCGACCCGAAGACAAGAGGAGGGATATTGCAGTTCTAGTTGACCAGTTGAAACAAATGATTCCAAGGTAAAGGACCGATGTAGACAAAGACAAACGAAATGAGGAGTGAATGAATTCCTCCATGGTGGCAACCATGTGTGTATTTCCATCTGAACTGACACTACTGCACTGCTGTGCCAACAGAGTTCCCAAGGGGATGGGGAGGCATCAGTCCATACGTTACATGTTCCTGCAGCACACATTCAACTCCAAGTGTCAGTCAGCCAGCCTTGCGGTTTCCATGGTTTCCCCTGAAGACTTCATCTTTCCCTGTCTTTCTCTCTTACTCTTTCTCTCTTTCTCTCTCTCTCTCTTTCTGTCTGTCTGTCCCTCTCTCTCTCTCTCTCCCTATCTCTGTCTGTCTGTCTGTCTCTCCCCGACCCAGGGAATCACTATCTCCCTCAGAACATGAACAGACTCTAGGTGCCGGCCTTGGCCTCGTTCCAGTATACAGATGTAGGAAGATGATAACAAAATAAAAATGACAATCTGTCCGAGTCTCTAAGCAGTCATAAACATCAACTGGTGAATCAGATAGACAGACGCAAAAGTACAAAGACGCGGCGAGTGTACTGCACTGCACAGGCAGTAATTTAGTTAGAGATGGAGATAGGAGAGCGCGAAGCAGAAGAGAGCGGTCCGATCCGATGATCCAATCATGCGCATTGGCAGCTCTAGCTCTGATGAATGGACGCATCTGCTGGGTGCGATCGGACTGATATTCACGACTATGATGATGATGATGATGATGATGATTGTCGTAAAGAAGAGAGGGGGAGGGTGATGATTACGATGATGATGATGATGATAATGGTAGTGAAGATTGAGGAAGGGTGTCTCCATGATGATGATGAAGATGAAGAGGGGGAGGGTGTTGTTGATGATGATGATGATGATGATGATGATTGATGAAGAGTGAGGCTATCTCCATGCTGGTGGTGTTAGTAATGAGGAGGGAGGGAGGGTGATGATGATGATGATGATGATGATGATGATCAAGAGGGCGAGAGGTTTGATGATTGTGATGATGATGATGATGAAGAAGAAGAGGGAGGGAGGGTGTCTCCAAGCTCTTTGAGATGCTCTGCTCCCCGGAGGAGTTAGGTAAGGACAGTGGATACAGCTCCTCAGCCAATAGGACTGTTGGAACTGTCACATCATTGACAGACAGGACAGACTCTATACGCACTTGTACTTGGGTGATAACTGCTCAACACCACATACACACGCAGTACACACACACACACACACACACACACACACACACACACACACACACACACACACACACACAAATTCAGGGCCAAGACAAAGTCATCTGAAACCCCCTCTCCCCTGGGCCCGGGACGACTGTCCCCTTTGTCCCACCCTGTACACCCCTGTACACACTCATTCACACACATACAGTACATACACTCACACTTACTCTCAGAGAAATGGGAAACGAGTGTGCAGCAGGCCAATCCATCTGTTTGATTTGAGTGATGAAGAATAGCCCTCTGGCTGTCCTCTTGTCTCCTCTCGTCCTTCATGTGCTCCGAACAAAAGAGACTCCTGCCACCGCCGCCACTGTCACACCCATCACCAGTCATATCAGGGGCACCAGGGCCACTGACAGCTTTTGCGGGGCCCGGGACGCAGGCATTTGGAAGGGGCCCCAACCCAATGCATACAATGTAATGAGGATTCAATTCTGGGCCCCCTCTCTCCTTGGGCCTGGGACAAGTGTGCCTTTGCCCCCCCCCCGGCTTCTCTTGTCACCGCCGCCACTGTCACACACATCGCCAGTCATATCAGGGGCACTAAACTGTATCTACCAGTGTTCATTTGGTCATCCATGACTATGATTAAAATATTTCGTCAATGCCCCTTTCTGATTTTCGTCATTTAGACTAAGACTAATGCCGTGTCTAGACCAAGAGCGAACTATGCTGCCTGGTAGCATGGGTAGCAGAAGAAGTTTCGCCTTGAATTCGCTGTGTTCTCTGCAGACGCAGCATTGACATGTTTGATTCAGCTAATCACATAACGGCTCTGGCTTGACAGCCTGGGACATTCGGAGATATGAACGTTCCGATTGGTTATCTCCGAACAGCGTCAGAGCGAATTCGCCTGCGATTAGATTTAGTTTAATCGTCAAAATTCGCTCTGGTTGTGCAAGAAGCTTCGCTCCTGGCGAATTCGCTTTGGTAGCGCAGGTCGCGTGCCCTTCATAGAGTAATAATGACTTCCGTCGCTTCATTCGCTCCGTTCGCTCCTGGTCTGTACACGGCATAAGACTAAATTGGGAAGGCAATGACTAAAATAGGACTAAGACTAAAATTGATTTTCGTCATTGTGACTAAGACTAAGACTAAATTTGAAACAGCTGACGAAATTAATACTAAAATAGAGAAAAGGAGAACCAGTGTGTGAAGAAGTTTTATTCTGGACAGTGTGATATATGTTAAAAAGAGAAGCAGTGTGCGGAGAAGGCTTATTCTGTACAGTCAATGATATATGTTAAAAAGAGAAGCAGTGTGTGGAGAAGTTCTATTATGTACAGTGTTGACTAAAATGACAAAAACTTGACTAAGACTTAAATTGATTTTTGTCATTTAGACTAAGACTAAGACTAAATTGGGAAGGCAATGACTAAACATTGACAAACACTGACAAAATTAACCCTGGTATCTACAAAAGCTGTGTGTGTGTGTGCGGGGAAGCCGACAAGGGGGGCAAAGGGGTCAGTTGTCCCGGGCCCAGGGTGGCATAATTGGGTCCCCATTACATTGAATGCATCGGGAGGGGGGCCCTTTCAGATGACTTTGTCCAAGGCCCAGCCAAAGCCACCGCCGCCACTGTCACACACACATCGCCTGTCATATCAGGGTCACTAAACTGTGTCTGTAAAAAACTGTGTGTGTGTGTGTGTGTGCGTGTGCGTGTGTGTGTGTGCGTGTGCGTGTGTGTGCGTGTGTGTGTGTGTCTCCTAGAGCTGGGCGGTTTACGGTTAAAAAACCGTGATCTCGGTTTCACCTACACAAGGTTCTCTTTTTGATGAGAGACGGTTTTGTTGTTGTTCATACTAGGCTATGTGCGTGAACTTCATACTTCGTGTCACACTTCATTTCAACTCCAAGTCCACTGTTGCTTTTTCTACTAGGAAATGTCAACACAATTTAAGATGTTGATTGAAGCAATACAAATAATTGGTTAATCGCGCTAAAGAAGCTGGTGAGAGTGAAGCATAGCCTAATGAAGAACCCACATGGCATGGATGAATCATGATGAACATTTAAATCAACTTAGCTTACATTTGATCTCACAAAGTTAAATAAAAGGCTATTCTAATAGGCTACAACAGTTCTCAGATCCTTAACTGTATTTCATTACCATCCCAACTGCGTTTGCAGGACTGCTGTTAAGGCTGCGTATGAGTTTTGCCATTGAGGCTAATTTAGCTTAGCTTGCAAAATGCAATGGGCAGACAAGATACATTGCTACATTGCTGTTTGAAATGATTTGGGAGCAAAATAGGAGCGAAATACATCGCCACATGACACAAACTACCTGTCAAAATACATTCTACGTTATATTTGGCCTTTAATTCAAAGAAAATATTCACACAATGTCAAGTAAATCCGTTTGTTTTCGTGTCTCTTCAGTCTGTTCCGTTTCTGTCCCACTGTGTTTACTCGCTAGTCATGCGCTGCGCAAGGCAACATGCGGTCGTAGTGATCAATGTTGCCAGGTGTACAACGAGAACTAAGCAAGTAGTGTTGCCAGGTGTAGAACAAATATGCAGTTTTGGGCTGTCTGGGAAAAAAAGCCAAAAACAGCTGCTTATAATAATTTATTAACCCTTTTTACTTGAAAGGGAACTTAAAGTCTTGGGTAGGGAAATATAAACTATAAAATATAAAAATATTGAAATGAAAAAGTGATAAAATAGAAATGGAGATTAATTTAAATTCATGATTGAATCTCATTTTTAAATTTAATTTCAGTTTTTTTTCGTCCGAAAGATTAAGATTTGGGGGGAAATCGCCGCTTATCAAAAAACCGTGCAGAAAACCGTGATGTCAATTTTCATCAAGAAAACCGTGATGCTCATTTTTTCCAAAACCGCCCAGCCCTAGTGTGTGTGCGTGCGTGCCTGTGTGTGTGTGTGTGTGTGTGTGTGTGTGCTGTATGTTTGCATAATGTTGTGTGTATGTACTATATATATTATTGATCCCAAAGGCATGAGGACACAGCCGAATATGCAGATCCTACAGGATATGCAGATACCCCAGAGCAAGCCTCCTGAAATGTTTTTTAATTGCTTTAAAGACAACGAGAACAGCTGTTGGAAGCTATTACAATGTCCTGAAATTATCTCTAATTTGCCATCATTTCTGACAATTACTGGAAAGATGTGATACGCGCATCGTGTATTTCCATTTTGAAAAATATTTCAATGTTGGTGTTATCTCACAGCGGCTCTTTGTTGCTGCGCAACAGGGGAGCGACGATGCAAACAGACAAACTTTAGAGATGATGGTTATCTGTCTCGTTTTTTGTGAAATGTCTCTTGTCCAATCGCATTACACAACAGGCTATGCATTGTGAACCCAGACATCTCATTTCAGAGGGAGCTACAAGTCAAACAAACTGAAACAGCTGTAAAATCTGTTTAGCCTACTTTGGAAATTGCACATTGTATGTAGGCTTACGTATGTGTGTAGACAGCAAATTCATAGATGCGAACATTTCCTGGGCGAAAATGAAATGGGAAGAAAGTAGCGCCGCTCACATAAATGGATTTTGCACCCTATACTGTATGCTCATCGACTAGACTCTTTACTGGATGTACGGCTATACATCCTCTGTTTGGGTGTCAGATCACATTGCCAGATTCATGAATTCATTAATTATTTTGATTATTGGAATGGTTCCTGAACACTGTGATTTCTATGGGCCCATATTGGACAGTCAAGAGGTCACTGTAGACTAGTGGGTGCAGAGAGTGATGGGGCAGGACAGAGTTGTACTGTATGAACTAGAAGTACTTTTAAAAATGCAATTATGAGGGCGCTGTGGTGCAGTGTGCTAAGCCCCCCCTCATTTGGGCTTGCATGCCTACGGTGACCCCGGTTCGAGTCCAGCCAGAGTTTCTTTTTAATTTTGTATTAGATCCCCATTAGCTTTTGCTTTTAGCATTAGCTATTCTTCCTGGGGTCTTTCTCAATTGTTCATTTAAAATTACAAATATCAGCCACACAGCGTGGAGTCATTTCCCGATCCCTCCCCATCTCTGTCCCACTCCTGTCACCATCTCAGACTGTCCTATCAAATAAAGGCATAAAAGCTCCTAAAAATATATATAGAAATAAATAAAGAAAGAAAGAATCTTTACAACACTAGTAGTATGATATTACAAAGTTGGAACCATGTAATATCATACTACTGGTGTTGTAATTACATTTGTAATTCTACTTCTACTTTATACAACTGTGGGGCAGGGAGGAAATGATCATAAGAGTATGCACATCCCACCTCGGTGAGGTCGGGTGAAGGACAAAGGCGTATCCTATCTGACAGTAGAAAGATTAGAAGTCTGCACACTGTAGCTCAGCTTTGACGGTTCATTCAGGTCATAGGCTACAACGTTTCGACCCAACTGTGTCTTCATCAGGCATCATGTCAGTGCAGGGAGGAAATGCCCGAGGCTGGATTCAAACCTGGCTGCCCAGAGGCAATGAGACTGTCTATGGATGGGTGCATCAGAGCCTTTCTCCACAGCACCACCTCTCTGTTTGGGCGTCAGTCCACATTGCCAGATTCATGAATGATTTTTCCATTTAATTTAACCTTTATTTTACCAGGAAAAACAGACCCGTTGAGATTTTAAAAATCTATTTTTCAAGGGCGTCCTGGCCAGCACAAGTTACAAAATTAAAATATCAGTTTCATTAAAATAACAAATCAAATTTAATGAAAAAAAAAAAAAGATAATTTAAATGGTTCCTGAACACAATGATTTCTATGGGCCTATATTGGATAGGGCAATCAAGGATAGGACCCCCTCCCCCCAGAATGATTTCCATAATTGTCCAGGGTTCATTTGAGTAAAGGATGTAACAAGTGGGAAATGGGTAAAAATAAACATCATCATACACTCATTTGAACTGGCTGTTTCAGGACTGACTTCATTCATATCTAATTAATTCTGCTGGGTTTTCATCTTATGAAGCACACGATCAGGACATCAGAGAACATGATTTTCAGTTATCAATCATTCCCAGTAATCTAAGTGTTGAGTGTAGCCCCTTAATGCGCGCCGTACCTCCAGTGGCACGCTGTAATAGACATTGAAATGTAACTACCATAGCACTACAATACTATGACACAACATAGGCCCTTTAGCAATGCACCACGACTTGGTCATTACCATACTGGTAACAACAAATGTATAAAGCCGCGTCTTAAGGGGTTAATAATTAATTGAGGCTGTTTGGATCGCTTGGGCATTTTCTGAAGTCTCTACACTTTGCAAGGAAAAGAAAAAGAAAACATCTGTTGGAAAAACATCAGACGCAAAATGGCTCTAAGGCACTAACATGCACTTAGAAAAAAAGATATCAAAGAGGAAATATGAATGGACTATTTCATACACTTGGTGACTATGACTCAATTTATTTATTTATTTTAATCCAACCACCATCGATGGAGAGACTGATAAAGATATGTGATTATGTAAGAGAGACGAAAGGGGAGGAGGGGATGTGAAGAGAAGAGAAGAGAAGAGAAGAGAAGAGAAGAGAAGAGAAGAGAAGAGAAGAGAAGAGAAGAGAAGAGAAGAGAAGAGGGCCCACTCATGTCCCCTCCTGTCAGGGAGGAAAGCACAGCCATCTGAGAGATACAGTATTACTAGCGGTGTAGACAGCTAATGCACCTGACCATAAACAGGCTACAGGACGTCGTATGGCATGGAGCACCTAAGTCACGCCCTCTACTTCCTGATTCATGGGGCAGACAGTTGCTAAAAATTGAATGGAAGTGAACGAGGCGAGTCATGTTGGACTTGTGGTGCATAAGTGGAGGTCCAAGGTTTGGATTGTTGTCGAAAAACCACTCATTTCAAGCCCAGTAATTATTTTTTGACTCCCTCTGCCCCATGAACCAGGAAGTAGAGGGTGTGACTTAGGTACCCCATTGCTCCCAGGTTCGAATCCGGACAGGGTAATCACCCAACCCTATCCCTCCTCATTTCTCAACCCTATACCCCTCCTCATTTCCCAACCTTACCCCCCTCCTCTCTCTCTTTCTTGTCTCCTGTCTGAGCTTCACCATCCTATATCAAATAAAGGCTCAAAACCCCTCTTTTTTATTAATAAGAGATGCAACTCCTGTACGTGTGTATATAGCACAGGGTGTAGTAACACAGTTTCCCTGTCAACGTGGAGGAAAAAAGGACAATACTGGACACAAAGCTGCTGTGACTTTTAAACTACATGCTTATTTGATGATTGTATTGTGTAAGTCATACTGTATATGGATATATTGTTAAACGTGATGTTATATCAACCACAGCCACCTCTCTCTCTCTCTCTCTCTCTCTCTCTCTCTCTCTCTCTCTCTCTCTCTCTCTCTCTGTACTGTATATGCAACTCTGTCTATGTTTCACTATTTCTGTCTGTCTTGCTTCTCTCTCTCTCTCTCTCTCTCTGTACTGTATATGAAACTGTCTATTTTTCACTATTTCTGTCTGTCTTGCTTCTCTCTCTCTCTCTCTCTCTCTCTCTCTCTCTCTCTCTCCTTCTCTCTTATGGTGAATGGAAGGATCAACATGCATGTAATGTAAAGTACATTTTTTAAGTGGTGACAATGGTTCACAATAAAGGAGTGTTGAAGGTCTCTCTCTCTCTCTCTCTCTCGCTCTTTCTTTCTCTCTCTCTCTCTCTCTCTCTCTCTCTCTCTCTCTCTCTCTCTCTCTCTCTCTCTCTCTCTCTCTCTCTCTCTCTGTGTGTATAGGCCAATACTGTATATGCATCTCTGTCTCTATTTCTGTCTTCCTTGCATCTCTCTATTTCTTTCTCTCTCTCTCTCTGTCTGCCCTCCTTCTCCCTGGATATATTCTTAAATTATTTTATATCAACCACAGCCAGTTCAGACCACAGAGGGCCCCGTTATGCTATCATTCTCTCTCTCTCTCTCTCTCTGTACTGTATGCAACTCTGTTTATTTTTCACTATTTCTGTCTGTCTTGCCTCTCTCTCTCTCTCTCTCTCTCTCTCTCTCTCTCTCTCTCTCTCTCTCTCTCTCTCTCTCTCTCTCTCTCTCTCTGCCCCCCTCTCCCTCCCTCCTGTTTGAAGCAGCGCGCGTCGGGGCTCAGCCGTGGTAAGACTACAGGGGGATAATGAATAGGGTCTCCTCAGCACTGCATGCAGTGCCCCTAATCCCAGATTTGGCTGCGAGCGCTTGACTTCTCGGACTCCGCATCGCATCCTCATCCTCATCCTGTCTTGTCTCCCTCCCTTCCTGGCCACCACCGGCCGGATTCATTTCCATTCCAGCAGCACATATCCATTTGTCTTGTTTTTGCATAAGCCCCTCACACACTTCTCAACACACAGCCGCCGGCCTGAGCCTGAGATGTTGACTTTGGATCTCCTGTTTCTGGGCCCATCTTGCACTCAGGGCCGGTTCTAGACAATTTGGTGCCCTAGGCGAGCACCCCTCTTTGCTTTTGGTGGAATTAGAAATTGCCATGTGTGTAAACATAGTGTCATACATGTGATCGAGCATAGTTGAGCTACTACCTACATGCACTATGTGCTCATTAATAATTAATAATAATTTGTCAATATAAAACTTAATGCTTTATTTCGCTTAATGTTTGCATTCTGTGGGACTTGGCGCCCCCAAGACATTCGGTGCCCTAAGTGACCGCCTGGTCTGCCTATGCCTACCGCCGCCCCTGCTTGCTCTGCTAATTTTTGGCAGTGTTTATTCAATACTTAGTGAGTTGAATTTTGACACTCTCTTCTAGTTGGTCCTGCGGTTTATGTGTTGAATGAGCAATGCAGACTTTACTGTGTACTTAGTGGGCTCAGAAGGAGAGCGATAACTAAATCAAGATGAATTACAGCTAAATCGAGACGATGTGACTGCCAGTTCAGGGTTACCCAGTTGGTGCCTTGAGGCTCATGCAAACATCATTCAGTGATTATTCAAGTCAAGTTATTCTTGTTGTTTTTGTTGGTTTTGATACTGGCAGTGTGCCTTTTGACATCAGACTGCAGCGAGAGTTGGGGGTAGAGGGTTAGGTTGAGTTTAGTTGGCTCGGTATTGATTTATTTCTGAGTGGAATGTTATTATTAACCATTTTGTCCGAATTTATTTCTACATGTATTTATTTTGGATTATTGCACCCAACCGTTGTGAATACCATGCCGTCAAAGAAATAAGCTACAATAAATGGCTCGACAAAGTAGAGTGTGTTAAGCTACCAAGAATTAACTAGAACACAATACACGTGAATGGGAATGTAAGGAGTATTGCGCAGCATCTTACCATGAGCCTATTGGAGTAACTGGCGTAATTCTTCAAATGTTTTTTTTTCAGTGATTTTATGACGTGCGTGTGGGCCATGACATTATCCAGACTCCTGCAGGCAGTCAGTATTGGTTTAAAGAAATAAACAAACACGGGAGTGGCATAATTTGATTTAGAATCATTTTAATCCTTCCATCTATACGACACTATGACTTACAGTACACGTACAGTAGAATGCGATGGTCTTAGTAAATAGCTGCCCTGAAAAATATTTAAAACATCACCAGGTAATAGATCTCACCCGTGCAAATGATACATGGAGATAGTGTCCATATTTACGATTACACGGTAGCCATAAACGCTGGCTCAAAATACTAAATTGCCACTGGAGTCAGAGATCAGTCAAACGTTGTTTCTAAGACAGTAATAGACGACAGACTTTTGCTTTTAGAAAGTTTATCCTTAATGCTGGTCCTCCAGCCGCGCTTTTCTGTTGCGACTTTCTGCGAAGACCCGCGGTGGAAAGATGGGTACTCCGAGGCAGCAGAATTGCTGACAGACGACTGATGCGCGCTGAAGATTGACGACAGTTTCTCGTTGTAGCTCTTCCGGAACCTTTTGGCAGACCTGTACAGGTTACCCACGAAACAGTAACAAAGCGGGTTCAGGGCTGAGTTGGTTAGCCCGAGCCATTGCGCAAAAGGTCTGCCTTGCAGTATCCACTCGTGCTCGACGTGATCCGACGGGTCCAGTTCGGCTGCTGATGCGGCTGCAGGGATGTTAAAATCTATCCAGATGTCCACTACGTAAAGCGGTAACCAGGAGACGGTGAACAGCACCACTAGTGCGATGACCATCTTGGCGATCTTCTTGCGCGTTTTGGAGCGATGCGTAGATTGCGTGATGTTGTTATTGGTTTGTTTGAATTTAGTTTCTGAGCTCCATAACTTCCATGCAGTCATGAAGCTGATGGCGAGGTTAAACAGCACAGGGAACCCGTATAACGCGCAGAACAGCAAGAAGTTGTACCCTTGGCGCAGTCTCACTTTGGACCAGCTTTCCACGCAGACAGTTATGCGGTGAGCCCCGTCCAGCAAGTCAATCGTTTTAGTTTGAATCGTGAAGATCAAAGGCATGCACAGCCCAGACGAAATGGTCCATACCACACATATCATGCCAATAATCTTTCGCCCGGTAAAGAAAGACCTGGCGTGGAGAGGGTTGTGCACGCTGTAGTAACGGTTCAGACTTATGACAGCGAGACTCAAAACGCTCGCCGCCACGGACACCGCTTGGACAAATGGCACAGCGCGGCACAAGAAATCCCCAAACACCCACGCGTTGGACAGTTGGTGTCCCAGGTTTACGGGCATGCAGACGCACACGACCATCATGTCACAAACCGCCAGGTTCACCAAAAGTCGCCTGGTCGCCGACGCGGCGGTAAGACGGTTCTTTCTCCTTGTCAGCACTAGCAGTGCCATAATGTTACCAGATAGTCCAACCAAGAAGGATACAATGTACATGACCACCAGAACTATTGTGCTTGGTTCGTGTCCAGAAAATAAAAAATCAATGCCAAAAGGAAAAGGCTCCAGGAAACTGAAGTTGAAATCATGAAAGTGAACAGAAGCAGATAAATTCATTGAAAACAAAGCATCTAACTTTGAATAAGCCGTGGACATGTTCATTTTTACGCAGCCGTCCCCTTATTCATTTAAGTCCTCAAAGCGGTGAAAATGGTGATTTGCCTTAGTGTCGCCAGATAGAATTCACTCACAATCCAACCCCTATAAAATAAATCAAACTGAGCTTCCTTCAAAATGTCCAATGAAATAAAACGATACATTCCGTTCATCGGAGACTGCTGACTGAGACACCTGCGCATCGTGGATGGGAGCAACGGCAGGCAGTTGAGTTGTTCTTGTGTGTGCACTCTCGCGTCCCAGTCCATAGGATGCTGATCCGCATTAACCAGAAGCGGCAGAGATTTGCGCATTTGAGCAAGCCCCTGCGCGCTCACTGGGGCGTCCTTGGTAGCGTCAAAGAGGAGGGCTCCAGGAAGTACCAAGCAATCGTGAGACACACAGTCAAAAAGAAAATAAAAAAAAATAAAAAGAAATGGAGAGGAATATGTGTACACGGTTTATTGAGGCTTGGCATTAGAGCTATGTAGGAGAAACATTGAGGGGGTTTGTAGATAAAAGAGGGTCTGGGATGGACAGTCCAGGCAGACGACCTGTTGGCACTGGTCCTGTCCTCCTTGCACCTTTGGCGTACGAAACTGTGCACTTCAAATAATCAGTTCATGGAAAATACTTACACAAAGTTAGGGGAAATATGAAATACTACTACTACTACTACTACTAGGCCTACTACTAATACTACTACTAATAATAATACTAATACTAATAATAATGTTGTTGTTATTATTTTTATTATCATCATCACTATTATTATTATTATTTATTTATTTGTATTTTATTATGCTTGTGATGGCCGTATGTGTGTGGTCTTAAATTTGGCTGAGATTTTGGTTGCAATATAATTCAAAAGGAGAGGTTGGCTAACTATTGAGAAAGTGCCAGATATAATAAGATAAGGACACTGTTAGACTGACAAAGACGGAAAATCTTCCCTATCTCCTTCAAATAAAGACAAGAAGAAATAGAGAAATGACGTGAGAGGAAGACTAATGAGGAGTGAGAATTAAAGGCACCTGGAGAACCGAACTACTTTATACACAAAAAGGAGAGTGAGAGAGAGAGAGAGAGAGAGAGAGAGAGAGAGAGAGAGAGAGACAGAGACAGAGACAGACAGAGAGAGAGACAGAGATGAAACATGATGAAGGCATAGCTGCACAACTGCACGTATCTATTTCCAAACACAAAGGGAAAGAATGAAAGGAAGATTGAAAGGGATAGAGGAGAGGAAAAGCAGAAGACCAACTGTTTTTAACCCAAGGATGCTGGATGTGGCGTACACGCTGCATTGACCTAGGCGCCTGGAGGGAGCGACATAAACGCAGCATTCAGACTTTGGATTTTGAGATTTTTCATTAAAAATGTGGGTACATGGCCCTATAAATCCTCACACACCCCACAGCATCACGCACCCCACAGCATCATGCACCCCTCAAAACATCACGCACACAGCATCACACACCCCACAGCATCCCACAGCATCCCGCAGCATCACGCATCAAGCACCCCACAGCATCTTGCACCCCACAGCATCAAGCATCATGCATCCCACAGCATCCCGCACCCTACAGCATCCCGCACTCACAGCTTCGCACACCTCACAGCATCACGCATCCCGCACATCCCCCACAGCATCCTGCACTCCACAAAGCATCACGCACCCCACAGAGCATCATGCACCCCACAGAGCATCACGCACCCCACAGCAACATGCACCTCACAAAGCATCACGCACTCCACAGCAACATGCATCCCACAGCATCACACACCTCACAAAGCATCACATACCCCACAGCATCAACCCCACAAAGCATCACACACCCCACAAAGCATCACACACCCCACAAAGCATCACACACCCCACAAAGCATCACACACCCCACAAAGCATCACACACCTCACAAAGCATCACACACCCCACAAAGCACCACGCACCTCACAAAGCATCACACACCTCACAAAGCATCACACACCCCACAAAGCATCACACACCTCACAAAGCATCACACACCCCACAAAGCACCACGCACCTCACAAAGCATCACACACCCCACAAAGCATCACGCACCCCACAGCATCACGCACCCCACAGCATCACGCACCCCACAGCAACATGCACCCCACAGCATCACATACCCCACAGCATCAACCCCACAAAGCATCCCCACAACAGCACCCCACAATAGCACCTTTGAAATCAGTAGTGTGCAAACAACCTCACACACATACCTGCACATGAATACACATGAATGTACACACATACACACGGGTGCGCGCACACACATGCACGTGCGCACACACACACACACACACACACACACACACACACACACACACACACACACACACACACACACACACACACACACACACACACACACGCACACGCACACGCACACACACACACACACACAAATTGTGTCTTATTGATGGACAAATTGGACATTTGGTTAATAAGCCCTTTGACACAGGAAGTGTCAGTTATGCGGGTAATTTGCCGTAATGGTGCACTTCACTTCTGCCCAGGACACAGGGCCGGATTTATGCACAGGCTAGATATGGCTGCAGCCCAGGGGCCCTTGCCGGCCAGGGGGCCCATGATTGCCCAAAAATGAAAAATTATAGAAGTGTGACAAGATGCAATATTGAAAAATGTGTCTGTTGTTTACAGACACAATATTCTTAATTCCTAGCTCGTAATTATGACACTGTCCATATACATTTAGCAACCTGTAGTCTAGGGCAGTGGTTCCCAACCTTTTTCTTAAGGGACCCATGTTTTTACTATTGTAAGCTTTGGTGACCCAACCACGCGAGCGCCCGCACGAGACGGAGTCACAAGATGCCCTCCGTTTCCTGCGAAAACTTATTTTAGTTATTTTATACCTCAATTCGTCTTTGGTCAAATATAGAATAAATGTTTAATGTAGTACTTACAATTTATTGCGTCTATTAGTTAAATGATTTGTCTTTTATTCAACATGGGCTATATATATTTAAAACGAAACCCCTTAAAATCAAGAGGTCTCCGCGACCCCCTGTGGATCTTTGGCGACCCATAAGGGGGGTCCCGACCCATAGGTTGGGAACCACTGGTCTAGGGGCCCCAGGCCAGCTTAATCCGGTCCTGCCAGTACAGCATATCTGCGTCTGTGGCTCGCCTGGAACACGTACCCCCTCATCTCCTTAAGAGTGACCGCTGTGATTGACGTTCTAATTTGCTCACCCTAGGTAGCCCTTGATGAAAGATGATCCACGTGCACACACATCAATAATACCTAATTGCCAACCACTCAATATTACCCTAACGATTACACCATGGCTCGTGTTTTTTTGGGTGGCCATGAAGCCCACAATTAACCATGTTTTTTTGAGCAAGGTTTAAACCATGAATAACCATGGTCCATGGTTAGTCAGGAACCACGGTTTTCATGGTTACCCAAAAAAACATGGATAAGCCATAGTAATACTATGGTTGGTCAGAGTACTTAGAGAAACCATGTTTACTACCATGGTTACTACAGTAAAACCATAGTTGATTTTTTGTAAGGGTAGAGTGCCTCAGAAATCTTACCACAAAGTCGAGTGGTTCGCTAAGTGATGTCACTGCTGTCTGCTGTGCACTGCTATTGGGACAGCAGGTCATCTGAGGTCTATCTACCAGGTGTAGTCTACCTTTTTATGGTGGGTATTCTGTATATTTGAGCATTTTTTGTAGTGGGTCTATTGTATATATTTGTGCTATTCAAAATAATGGATCAATCAATTTTAACCCTTCTGTTGTGTTCGGGTCATTTTTGACCCGTTTTCAAGTTTTAGTGTGAAAAAAACACACTTTCCTTTATTTTCTTGGAATGAGGCTTCATCTAATCCTCAGTCACAATCATTTCAACACAAAAAAAATTGTTTTGTCATTATAGTAAATTTTCAAGGTCAAAAAAAAAAAAGTTACATGGTGTTTGGGTCAAAATTGACCCGGCATAGATTTTTGGTTGTTGTATGCATTTCTGAAAAGCTGTTGGTTGCCCTTTGTCTTCAGTTTGGTGATTTATGGTGAGGAAAATATATTTCTTGCCTAAAAATGTTTTTGCCAGCTTTTTTATATTACAAATCCAATATGGCCGCCGGACAGTCCCGTACACTACAATACGTCATATCTCCTGTTGTGAAAGGAGTACAGATGTATTTCTGGTGTCTACTCATATGTTTTCATGGTCAGGGAATCCATTTCTGCATTATATAATGAGATTTTTTGCACATTTGTTTGCAAAATAAATTTTTGCAGATTATGTTTTTCCAAAAAACCTATCAAAAATTCATAATGGCACCCAAACATGTAGAACTGGTCTTATACTTTCCATAAGTTGATGTGGTCCATGTTCATAGCATAGTGGATTCAGATGAATAGTGTGACTTTTTTCATGTTCATTGAGGTGTTTATTTCCAGTATCTTTGCATCAGATTGGCGGAATAGCTGTGACTTTGACAGAATTGTTATTTTGTATATTTACCACACTAAAATCATATAAATATTGAAAAACACCAAGTCAACATATTTAAACATTGATTTTATGCACTGAAAAACAAATTTAGTTGACATTTGGTCTTTATCCTGCTATACATCTCTTTGGGTTGGTTTGGACCCAAACACCAAAAATGTCACTATTGATGATATTTTTTAATATTAGAGAAAAACTAATAAAATACATTTAGGGGTTGTTGTACTCTCATATCAGCTGTAATACATGGACAACATAATCACTAATTGTATCACTTTAGGAGGTATTAATAGTGAATTTATGCAGGTTTTGATAGTTTTGGTCATCAAGAACGATTTGCATAATGTAAGATAAAAGACCTGTAAGTCAAAAAGATAAATAAATAAAGTAGTATTTCTATGGATATGAATACATACCAAGTTAGCTATGAGATAAAAAAAAATATTTGATGAGAACTAGTGTTTTTGGGTATTTTATGGCTGAGTTTTGTTATCACGGGTCAAAATGACCCGAACACCACAGGTGTATGCAGCTTATGAACACAACAGAAGGGTTAAGTGGGTATACTGAAATCCCTGAAATTTAGAAGTGGGTATACTCCGTAAACCCGCGTTCTACGTAGACTACACCACTGCTATCTACCCATATGGGAAAAATGGTTAAGAACTCATGAGAATTACTTACTTATACTGTATATTATGTATGATTTACTCCTGACAGTGTCCCTTTCTAGTGTTTTCTCATATGTACAATTTGTATTTTATTCATACAAGTTTCACCTAATAATTCTGCATGAGAAAAGGGGCCATTTTCAGGAGTACATTTGTTCTGTTTTTCTGTTTTCAGTGTTATATAAAAAAATCTTTTAGATTTCTTAAAACTTGTACAAAACTTGTGCATGATTTCACAATATCCTTTCCATATGGGTAAGGCCCTTTAATTAATATTCACCTTTTGGGCTTCTCTTGCCTTTGACAGACCAGTTTTGAGAGAACACAGGGAAGCAATGGGAGAGAGAGAGAGACAGGGGAAGGTTGGGAGACGTGTTTGGACTGGAATCAAACCCAGGTCTCCATTTTAACAGCCAGTCCAAGCCAGTCTTGAGCCACAGCCAGGGCAGGGCCATCTAAGGTCCTTTATGGTAGAACCAGAGATTCTTTAAATATAGAGATATGCCAACATAATAGGTTTCTATGGGCACCTAATGTGACCAGGTTCCGGTCTGCCTAAAGGGGCGTGTCATAATGCTCCTAGCATTGAATAGAACAGTCCTCAGGTCTGCCTAGCTCTGCCTAAAGGGGGATTTCCCCCCCAATAATAGAACCAGGAAACAATGGGCCAATGGAACCTCTCTCTCTCTACTCTCTCTGAAGTACTGGAGACCCGGGTTCAATTCCGGCCCAGGGCCGTTTCCCCATCTTCCCTAGTCTCTCTCTCCCATTACTCTCCTGTCTCCTCGCAAACTGCTCTATCCAACTAAAAAACACATAAAAGGCTAAAAAAAGGAACAAAAAAGAAAGCATCTAGTAAATAAAATGTAGCCTAACGTTAAACATTCTATGCCAATGGTACTTGCACATTGCTCTAACAAAGACCAACAAAAGATGATTGGCAAATAATTTCACCTGACCAGTAACTGTATAGTAAAGGACAATTGCATATTTTGAACATTAAGCCCCTTAGTAGTCTGCAATGGTTTAAAGCAACTATTGGTTCTGTATTGAGCTGAAACGGGATGCAATTTGGTTAAAATGCAGGAAATTTCATCAAAGAAATGCAACATTTTATGGGGGAAGACCCCCAGAGTCCCCTCGCACGAATGAGGTGTCCCTTATTTTTTCTCCAGGCAGTTGACAACCGACAATGTCCAAGTACAATACTGCTTTTTCCACTGCCGGTTTTCTGGTAGGCCTACAGCTCCACACAGCGCGACTCGGACGCTACTTTTTGCTTTTCAATCAGGCACGACACAGCTCAATCGCAAAGCAAAAAGAGGCGTCTGAGTTGTGTTGTGTCCAGCTGTAGGCCTACCAGAAAGCCGGCAGTGGAAAAGAGGCATTAGTGAGGTAGCCAAGTGACTTAGGGCGAATCCCATTACACCCCTTAGCCCTACGCGAACCCCTTTGCCTCCGTTTTGCGCGTCCACGTGTAGGGGTAGTGGCATCCCGATTCACGTTCAGACAGATGGGTAGGGGTAGAGAAAAGGGTTTTCCACCCCTCCACGCGGAGATTTTCCAACACCAGACTCCGCAACGGAGGGCGACGACAGGTTTCCCTGAATCATCACATAAAATCGGCGGCAAACCGCGGCGCCCACAACAGCACACAAGTTTCAGCATTTTCGCCGCAATTGACGGTTTTAAAGTGGTAATAATTATTCCATTGCACTAAGTTTAACATTGTCCTAATGTTTTATGGCCCTTTTCTCCGTGAAACGCACATGAAAACAATCGATATTAACGTCAATCTAATGCATGGAATTAGTGACAGCTGTGAGTGTCATTCCGTGATTGTTGAAGGGGCATCCCAATCCATAGGGGTTGCGTTTCAAGCCCTACACCTTGCGGCTTTGTTTGAAAGCACGAGGGGCAAGAGGAAGGCAAAGGGGTAGGGGTGGAGATTAGTAATGGGAAAGGCCCTTATTGTGTGCAACAGGTGATCACACACACACACACCCTTTAAAAAGAAGTTCAGAAGATCTCAGAAGAAAGAAGACTTCTATTTCTGTCGGCAGACTCCGACAATCCCCCTCCATAAGCCCACCACATGCGACAAGATCCAGAGAGAGTCACACACGCAAACAAAGCAAAGAAAAATGACAAGAAAAGCCAGCCTGGAAAAGCCATTCTAATTCCCCTCTCTCTCTCTCTCTCTCTCTCTCTCTCTCTCTCTCTCTCTCTCTCTCTCTCTCTCTCTCTCTCTGTCTGTCTGTCTCTCCCTCCCTCTCTCTCTCACCCTCATTCTCTCTCTCTCTCTCTCTCTCTCTCTCTCTCTCTCTCTCTCTCTCTCTCTCTCTCTCTCTCTCTCTCTCTCACCCTCATTCTCTCTCTCTCTCTCTCTCCCTCTCCCTCTCTCTCTCACCCTCATTCTCATTCTCTCTCTCTCTCTCTCTCTCTCGCTCTCTCTCTCTCTCTCTCTCTCTCTCTCTCTCTCTCTCTCTGTCTGTCTGTCTGTCTGACTGTCTCTCTCTCTCTCTCTCTCTCTCTCTCTCTCTCTCTCTCTCTGTAATACTCTTTAAGTTTGCCCATCTTCCTCCAGACACGAGCAGCCAGACTGACAGCGGTTCTCTGGCTTTTGTACGTGTGACAGACTCTTCAAATTAGCCGCGAGTGCCTCCATTATCTTCTCTGCTTTGTCATGATCATCTGAAAGAGGATTTTGCCGTCTTGTCTGGCAGCCGAAGAGGGAGAGAGAATGCGAGGAGCAGATTAATAATTTTCAAATTCAATCGTCAGGGTCGGAGGGCTTCCAATTGACCTGTCTTCTTCATCTTGTTGCATTATGATGGGAAAGAACTTGTCTTTTTTAAATGATCACATTTTTTTAATAGCTTTTGTACATTGGAAAGAACTTTGTATTTTTTATTTGATCACATTTTTTATAGCTTTTGTACATTGGAAAGAACTTGTCTTTTTTATTTGATCAATTTTTTTTATAGCTTTTGTACATTTATAAGGGAAGTGACTTGTCTTGTCCTGTTTTGTTGAGGTGTCTCCTCAGTCTAATGAAGGACATGCCGGGCATAATACAGCAGTCTCATTCCGCTTAGCATTTACATGTCTGGTAATCAAGGAGAGAAAATAAAAAATCAAAATGTGAATGAAAGGTCAACTGATGAAACAAATGAATAAATGAAAAAATTAAATAACGTTTTGTAGAATAATGAAGAATTCAATTTAAAAAGGCTTTCGGGAGATCTGAAATATTTGTTTTGTTTAACTACCAGTAGTGTTTCTCAACGGGGGCTCTACAGACCCCAGGGGGACGTTGGGGAACCCTATGGTGGCGTTGAGCAGAGGTGGAAAGTAACTAATTACTTTACTCGCGTTACTGTAATTGAGTAGCTTTTTTGTGTACTTGCACTTTTTAAACTACTTTTTAAAATTTGTAATTTTACTTTTACTTAAGTACATTTTCTTTCGAGTAATGTACTTCAATACATTTTACAGCATAAGCGTTACTGAGTAAAAAAAAAAAAAAACCCTCTAGAATTCTAGCCTAGTTTATGAAGAGTTGGCTCGTGCGACCTGTCTCTCACTCAAACGATGATGGCTGACATGGAGGCTGACGATGGAGATTCACTTAACTCAGAAGAGATCAACATTAGCTGTTCTTCCTCTAACCCAGTGCACCCCTTGCACATCTAGAGGCTGAAAACGCTGATTGTTAAAAAGTAACTTTTTACTTTTACTCAAAGTACATTTTAAATTATTTCACTGATTCTTGAGAAAGTGGCTAAAACAGGTTGTAATGTTGACAGAAAAAACAAAGTGAATTACAAAATGATATGGTATATCCTCGTAGACTAAGGTCTTGGCTTTTCAGAAATGCACAAGGCCAATCTCCCCATTATGTATTTTTTTCAGAAATCAGGCTTTTCTCCGATCATACCTTGTTTTTTGTCAACACCGTCAGACACAATTAAAAGTTATTAAAATTGTATTGATTTGGTTGCATATGTATCTGGAGTTTTTAAGTGATTATGTGTATTTTTTGGTTCACACATATGCCTTTAAATGTTGAAAATTCACTTTTGTTCTATTTTAATACTGTTTCATGTGTTCTAATTTTAAAATATGTACCGTCATACGATGCTTACTTAACGCCTAAATACAACAAACAATTTTTTGTAATTTCACAAATATTCGTGTAGGCTTAAATTGGCTATTACTTTGATATTTCAACAACTCCTAAGGAAAATGTTTTAAGCACATTCCTTTAAAATGTCCAAAACTCCTTCTTACGGTGGTGACTTAAGAACTGACGGTGGTGACAGTAATCTGAGAGTGGTGAAAGTGGCCTAATTAGTACCTGCATTTAGCAAAATAAATAGCCCTCTCAAGTCAATGGAATCTTGCATAAACACTTTATTTTTGTGTGTGCACAGTTTGAGCATGTGTTTTTACTTCATTAGTTAGATTATCTAGGAAGTAAGCCACTGGTTGTTGAAAATGTGGGTAAAAACAGCTTTTAAGTTGTTCAAAATCCAAAATATAGAGGTGTATAATCATAGATGTAGGTCTTGGCTGTGCAGGGAATGCATTGGCCAAGCTCCCCATGTTTAACATTTTTCATAAAATGGGCTCTTTCTTTTTCTTGTTTTGTCAACAGCGGCAGGACAGAATTAGAAGTAAAAACACATGTTTACTGTATTAAAGTGAATTACTTTAACAATTCAACATAACTGTAGATACTTATTGTATGCATAATTCTTAAAACATGTCAAAAACACGTAAAACATGTGTTTTTTGGTGAACTCCATCAGATGTCACCACCGTCAGGTTTTCTGACAAAAAAACCTCCAAATGCACCTTAGTGGTGGCTAGAGTATCATTTTGGATCACAATTATTACTAACATGCCTAGTAATGTTTCATTAACCAGCACAATTTAGTAAAATATGGAACAACATGATGAGCAGAACAAAATCTGACGGTGGTTACATCTGACGGTGTGAGACAAAAAAACACTCTTTTAAATATTATGCATTGTTTGTTCACATTAGCCATTTCATTTTCGCTCTGTTTCTTGGGTGCTTCATACCTTTTCTGAAAAAAAATATATTTATTAACATTAATGTAATACAATACTATTAAACCCCCCGACGGTGGTGACAGTTTATGGTTGGGACAGTAGTGTCCAAACAAATTAACAAATTGAGGACAAAATAATAAACTTACAGGAGCTTCAGTGATGGTGAAGTAGGCAGTAGAGCTAAAGGTTTGAAAAGGGGTCCTCAGTAATGAAAATGACCTTGTGCATACCTGATTTTATTGTCTTTTACAAAAAATCTGACGGTGGTGACCAATATGCTGGACACATTTTGAGCAATCAGTAAATAATAGTAAATATTGTTTTACATCCACTATGTGCACATCTGTAGAACCACTTTAATATGGTCTTCCACATCATGGTGATATTGTTCAATTCTGTTAGTGATTTTTGTATTTTAAGTCAATTGAAATGATGATGCCAGTCCTTGGGACAGGCGTTTTTACAGGGTGTGGACAGGTTTATAGCCATGAAAAGTAATAAAATTACACTTAAATATTTCAAACAACTGTGTATTCGTGTGACAGACCCCTTGGCCATTACCTGGGTTCATTTTGTTTGTGAAAATTTAGTTGATTTTCAACAGAATTAATATTTTACTGCAGGGACATGTTTTTGCCAAACTTTGAAGAATCAGTGATTTACTTTTTACATTTACTTGAGTAGATTTTTTGACTGGTACATTTACTCGTACTTGAGTACATTTTCAACAGAGTAATAGTACTTGTACTTGAGTACAATATTTTAGTACTCTTTCCACCTCTGGCGTTGAGAAGAGTAGCGTAGTAGAGTAGAGAAACTTTATTCCCCAGGGGGAAATTCAGGTGTCAAGTAGCTACATAAAAACAAACACAGACACAGACACAGACACAGACACAGACACACAGACACAAACACACACACACACACACACACACACACACACACACACACACACACACACACACACACACACACACACACACACACACACACACACACACACACACACACACACACACACACACACACACACACACACACACACACACACATGCCAAGAGGTTCCAGATCTGGGCCAGCTCTGGCATCTCAGGCAGTCCAATCCCCAATAATGATGTCCATCTTAGTGTCCTTCTGTATACTGTTAAACAGTTGAATGGCCCAAGGTACAAAGGACCTCCTTAGCCTGTCTGTCCTGCAGGTGAAAGCACAGAGTCTGTGACTGAACAGACTCAGTTGGTTAGTGAAGGTGGCATTAAGGGGGTGATGCTGATTGTCCATAATAGAGTCCAGTCTGCTCAGTGTTGCTGCTGCTGTTGAGGTGAGTGACTGCAGCTCCATGCCCACCACTGACCCCGCCTTCCTGACCAGTCTGTCAAGGCGTCCAGCATCTCTCCTCCTAATGCTTCCACCCCAGCAAGTCACAGCGTAGAAGAGCACACTGGCCATGACAGACTGGTAGAACATAATCAGAAGTTGGCTGCAGACATTGAAGGACCTCAGTCTTCTGAGGAAATAGAGCCTGCTTTGGCCTTTCCTGTAAAGTGCATCAGAGTTTGTGGACCAGTCCAGCTTATTGTCAAGATGCACTCCTAAGTACTTGTAAGTACAGACAGTCTCCACATTCTCTCCCCCAATAGAAACAGGCACCAAGGGCGGGGTGGAGCGCCTGAAATCGATCACCATTTCCTTGGTTTTGGTGGTGTTCAGGTGCAGCTGATTGTTTTGGCACCATCCTACAAAGTCATCCACCAGTCCCCTGTACTCCTTTTCCTGACCGTCTCTTATACACCCCACAATTGCAGTGTCGTCTGAGAACTTCTGCATGTGGCATGTCCCAGAATTGTAGCTGAAGTCAGTCGTATACAGGGTGAAGAGCACGGGGGAGAGAACCGTTCCTTGTGGCGCTCCTGTGCTGCTAATCACTGTCTCCGATGTTATGTCACCCATCCTTACAAACTGGGGCCACTCTGTGAGGTAATCAGTGATCCAGGTTACCAGGCTAGGCTGCACTCCAATCCGCACCAATTTCTCTCTCAGCAGCAGTGGTTGTATGGTGTTGAATGCGCTGGAGAAGTCAAAAAACATGATTCTCACAGCACAGCCACCCTTATCCAAGTGAGCGTGTACCCTGTGAAGAAGGTACAGGATAGCATCCTCCACTCCCACGTTCTCTTGGTAGGCGAACTGCAGAGGATCCAGTGCGTGGCGTACCTGGGGTTTGAGAAAGTTGCACAGCAGCACTCGTTCAAAAGTTTTCATTAGGTGTGAGGTGAGGGCAACCGGTCTGTAATCATTAAGTTCTTTGGGGTGAGTTTTCTTTGGAACAGGCACCAGGCATGACGTTTTCCACAAGATAGGAACTTTGCCTTCTTGTAGACTCCTATTAAAAAGGTGATGAAGAGGCTCAGCTAATTCCTCAGCACATGTCTTATACAGCATATAGATACAGCAGAGAGAGCGGTGCTTCATTGCCATTGGGGGGTATTAGGCTATTTAACTTTTTAATACAAAGGGGGGCGTTGGCATGGTTATGATGAGGTCAAGGGGGGCATTGGAAGGCTTATGATGAGATGCAGGGGGCTTTTCTTCAAAATAGGTTGAGTACCACTGGGCTAGAGGTTAAGGAATCAGGCTTGTTGCCCAAGGGTTGCCGGTTCCATTCCCAGCGCTGACAGGTGGGTTAGGAGAGTTCATGATGAGTGCTGTCCCCCGTCCTCCTCTTTCACCGAGGCAGGGACAGGGTTGCCAGATGAGGCTGCCCAAAAAATGCTCAAAACCCGCCTGGAAGCACTAAATCCCACCCAAATCTATTGCTTTCTATGGCCAAAAATTGGCGGTTTTTTCTCCAAAATCCATTTTTACCCGCAGACGGCCATCCTAACCAGCCCAATTGGGCGGGATACCTCCCAATCTGGCAACACTGGGCAGGGAAGCAGACAGGAGGGGTACAAAGGGATCAGTTGACCCGGGCCCAGGGAGAGGGGGGCGGCTCAGAATTGAGTCTACCTGTACATTACATTGTACGCATTGAGTGGGGGGGAGGGCTTTCAGATGACTTTGTCCCAGTCCCAGCCAAAGCTGTCAGCGGCCCTGCGCATGATCCCTATACTCATGTCAAAAATACTGAAT
The DNA here is from genome assembly GCF_034702125.1 of Engraulis encrasicolus. Classification (NCBI taxonomy): domain Eukaryota; kingdom Metazoa; phylum Chordata; class Actinopteri; order Clupeiformes; family Engraulidae; genus Engraulis; species Engraulis encrasicolus. Next base: position 21,066,410 of record NC_085873.1, read on the forward strand.
CAAACCAAGATATCGCAAAACACAGCCACTCAATGCAAAAGCGTGTGCTCAAGTTGGGTCTCCTAAGGGGGCGTTGTCCCCTACTTCTTCTCTTTTTGAGGTGTTTTCGCAAGACGTGCGCTACCACCATCTACACAGCGCTAAGGGAACTTCATTGATTCTCAACCTCAGGACTCCGAAGGTCTCCTATCCGAAGGTCTCCTAAAGGGGCGTTCATCCAACATAAAGTGGATACCGGAAAAGAAATAAAATGACGCTTCTTGTTAGATCCACCTTCTTTGCTCATGTGCTATACTTCCTATACTTCCCTTCTCAGGGTGTTCCCCCTGCCCTGCTCATGGGCTAATTAGAAACATAACAACATTTTGTGAACTGAGTGTCTGTGTCTGTCTGTATCATGCTGTGTAATTGCAATGACATACAGTATAGATGGGACTTTTTTTACAGATGCTACGTGCACAATATGTGATTATACCATCAGCCACTAGGTGGCATTGTATTTAAATAAATAAAGCATTGACACTTTTGGTTGTAGGCCTAAGTCATCTCTCCTTTCCTCTGGCCGCTGGTCTCTGTCCTTGTTGTCGGCTTGGGTTGACATTTGATTGACACTTCTATATTGGACTCGGACATTCGTCAAACATTTAATATAGGCCTACAGTACAAATGTGTATCTATCTGAAAAATAACACTTTTGTTAATCTAACTGTGCCCCGGTACGAGTTTCACCTAAAAAAAGAAACTCGCTGCCTCGGAATTTATCTCAAGCTTAGAAGAGTAATCTACAGAATGCACAAAATAGTGCACAAAAAAATGTTGATTGCGTGTTTTGTGCCCTCGCATCATCTCCCGGTGCCCTACTGTGCCCTTGTATGGCATTAGGTCAGTTGACGCCCCTGGTCATACGTCAGTACACGTACAGTATGTGTGATTTGAAACCCCCATGTGTTCATAAATGGGCAATTTACTGTCCAGTGCACCAAGCCCTCATAGTTACGCACACGTCACTTTGAACGCCAAGACCCAGCAGGACTTCAATAATTGCTGGCTCTCTTTGTGTGTGTGTGTGTGTGTGTGTGTGTGTGTGTGTGTGTGTGTGTGTGTGTGTGTGTGTGTGTGTGTGTGTGTGTGTGTGTGTGTGTGTGCGTGTGTGCGTGTGCGTGCGTGTGTGCGTGTGTGTGTGTGTGTGTGTGTGTGTGTGAGAGAGAGAGAATGTGCGTGTGCGTGTGCGCGTGTGCGCGTGTGCGCGCGCGCGTGCGCGTGCGCGTGCGCGTGCGTGCATTAGAGTAAGTTGCGTGTGTAAGAATAAGTGTGTGTCTGAACATTTGTGTGGGCGTGCAAATAGTACATCCGTTCCTTCAGCTCCTCACTCCTATAGCTCTCCTCTCCTCTGGCCTTGGATGATTGGTCAACTTCTCCTCAGAGCAGTGGACATAACCAGGGCTGGACAGGCCATCTGGCATAGCGGGCAATTCCTGGTGGGCCCCGCACCCTCATGGGCCCCTTTTTTCAGAAATGTTAAAAAACCAAACAAAAAAATTACATTTCTGAAAATAGGGGCCTAGGAGGGTGCGGGGCCCACCGGTGAGTCAGTTCTGCACCGCTAATTATGAGGGGCCCCTTTACTGTAAGCCAAAAGTGCCCGGGCCCCATTTCTCCCCCAGTCCAACCCTGGATATAACAGTCTAATTGAAAGAGTTGCAGCATGTAACGGTTAATGGACACACAAGGACGGAGGGTATATAGAGAGCGAGGAAGTACACAAAGAATTCTGCCATTGGTTTTAAATCATCCACATACCCTGGTATTGTTCAATGAAATACTTTTGCAGGCGGCCAAGCTGATATGTTTCTAAACATCGCTGAGTAGAACCTGAATGTGTGCACACTTATCAACTCTTCCACATACACGCACACACACAAGGCATGGCAATTTTATTTGTATAGCGCATTTCATACATAAATGCAATTCAATGTGCTTTACTGAAAAGTAAGATAAAATAAAATAAAATAAAAGAGCACACGCACACACACAAATACACTATCCTACAAGATTGGGGATTAAGGGCAGTGTATCGCAGCAGTGTGTCGCAGTGAGCTTGTCGCAGGTACAACGCAGTTGTTTTGATTTATGCCCTATTTTGAAGCTCGGTCTACAGTAGGTGTGCACAACGGTAGGGCCAGCGAGATGATTGTTAAACTGCCTTCAATACAAGGAGTAAACTATACGCGCCTGTTACTCTGTAGCTATACAGCTACACACAGACTCGACGACAATGAAGGACACAGCAAGTGATGGAAAGCCAGTGTCCTTGGACAGTGTCTGAGTGCCATCTCTTACAGTTATACAACATAGAGAGAGAGAGAGAGATAGAGAGTTTAGATGTCTTCTATGCTTTTGCCAGAGATGATTTAAATCAGTAGGCCTACAGTGTGCCCTCCACTTGCCCTCTTCTTATTCACCACCAAATTTATCCTCATTGTTGTAGCCTCCTCTCACCACTAGGTGTCAGTATCTGTCCCAACACACTTTTATCATGATACAGTACATGGGGGTTCTTTTATCATGATACAGGGGGATACTTTTTCTATCTTTCTTTCTTGTCTTCTTTTTTTTTTTTCAGAATTGGCTGTATCGGAGGGAATCATTTCTGTTAGGTAAGGACAACGATTTTCAATTTAAATAATCATTTTAAACCCTGCATTTAAATTGATGTAAGTGTCTTTGGTGCATCTTAATTCAATTTTTTCTACATTTCCTTCCTTTTTCCTGTATATAGGATCTTTGAGATCAGAAGCATGTAAAATTTAGTAGGCCTACCAATAAAAGTTTCATTTACAGGAATAATCCACTTCAAAGAACTTTACAACGTCCGTTGCTATTTGTTCTGAAACCTGCACATCCAAGCACGGTTCACTTTTTGCCTTTTCTGCGGAATTGCAGTAATTAACACTTGCTATATAAGCTTAATTCCTACATTGATTGGAGTGCGTGTATTACTGTAAAGGCCAACTAACCACCCCTGCCCAGTGCCCACTACTGAAGCACAGCTTGAAGTCTTGAAGAAAAGTGATAGAAAAGGGGGAAAAAAGATTGAGTAGGAAGGATGGACGGAGCCGTATAGGATTTGGCCCCTCCAACACCATCTCTTCTGAAGAGCCGGGGCTCACACTGCCCTTTTCTCTTCTCAGGCCTGTTACAATCAGGCAGGCAAACTAGGCAGCTGCCTAGGGCCCCCAACTGAAAAGGGCCCCCCTGATGATAATGCATGGTACAGTTATGTTCTTGTAATTACAGAATTGACAAGTTTGAGAGTGAGGCAGAACCTCCCTCAAGTTCTTTTTTTCCTTTATTCAACAGGACAGTGTGAGAGGTGGACAGGAAGTGAATGGGGAGAGAGACGGGCAGGGGTCGGCAAAGGACCCGGGCCGGGAATCGAACCCGGGCCAGCCGCATGGTAGACGAGTGCCCTACCGGTTGGCCACGGCAGGGCCAGAGCCTCCCTCAAGTTCAATCATGGAAAAGGGCAATGATGCTGCCATCAAAACTCTTCTGGAGGGGGCTCCACAATAGTTTAAAGGGTGGAAAGAAAGGGGGGCCCAAAGTTACTCTGTGCCCGAGGGCCCACAAACACCTTGAAACGGCCCTGTCTGTCTGTTCTGGAGTGCAGGCGGCTAATAATGAACGAGATTAACCTCGAGTGTAAAACAAAAGGAGAAACCCTCTGACATCCAACACAATAGAATGAGGCCTTCTCTGCAGCGCTCTGTGCTGTGCAGGGCTGGTCTGGGATGAAAAATCAGGCCAGGCATTTTAAGCCAAGGCCGGTCCACCAGGTATTGAAAGAGACA
>NC_085873.1:21075260-21090260 GCF_034702125.1 Engraulis encrasicolus
TCTGTGTTCTGTGTTCCGTGTTCCGGGAATATTCTGCTTGCAGAACCCTGCTACACACATCGTCTTTGCCTTATCGATGTATTCAATAGTGTAAGTATTCAAACGATGCCAGTTGAGGAGTTCTGTCTGGACTCAACAGATTGGGGTTTGTTTTGAGGAGAGAACAGTTAAGCTGCCAGGATTCGAACCCCCTGCCCTAGACTAAAGAGGCGCTCACCAAAGGCTTGACAGTCAAAGCTCAATCTTTTTTTAGTAGATCTTCAATTTTAGGAAAAACTGTACAGTTAGGATTTGTCATCTGTCTTGGATCACTGCAGCCTAGATTCCAGTTTGGACAGTTTGACCAAGAGCATAACAACTAACATTTCCCAAATGACATGGTTGACCTGCCTGCCTTGGTTTGCTAATGGTTGTATGCTTCCTGACAAAGTGGGAGGAGTTTCTGATTTTTTGGGAGCTCAGAAACGATATTGTATTGCTCTTGGCCTGACAATATTGTATTGCTCTTGGCTGAAGGTGTTACGTCACTAGGAGGGCACGGCCTGGCTAATACCCACCTCTAATTTTGTTGGGAGTCACTTTTGACGAAGGGGATTTGCAATAATACAGCATTCATGTCATGACACTGGTGCAACAGCTCACAACACAAATTCAAAAAAAGAAAGAAAACAAACTACCCAGATAGATTGTTGCGATGTTAGTGTGAAATATATTGGCCATTGGTGGGTGGGTGGTTACACGTTAGACGGGACAGTAAGAGAGACAAGAAATTAGTTGTTAGAGAGAGATTTGAAGCGACTTTGGGCCGGACTTCTTAGGTCAGATGACCGAAACGTTATATTAAAGTTTGTTGGTGGAATGGACAGGTTTTTTACACTTGAATGACAGCCCCACTGGAAATGTCAAACGCACCTGTCCAACTACAGAGGTGTGCAAAAGCATCATGTTGAAATCCTAAAAGCATTCCACATTCCATAACACATCCATGCCACCTGGAATAAGGTGCTATAGTCAAGCCGCTGCAGGCTCCTCGGTTTCTGCAGCCAACATCAAGTTTCCCCCATGTCTTTATAATAATAAACAGAGCCTTTCCAGGAATAAACCAATTAAAAACTTAAGATTAAGATACGAGTTAGAGCAGGAAAACTAATCAAACCTGCTATTTCATCTGGCACCCTGCAACGTGTTATTCCTGGCTGGGAGAATGTGACAAGCTTTGGCAATGATTATCATCACACATGAGCTTTACTGATTGGATTCCTGATTGAATTACAGATCTTCTTGCCCTAAAATGCACCCAAGCCTTGTACACTTCTTACATTTTCATGTTTTTTGTCTTTTGCAATAACATGAATGGTCACTGAATTCCATCCAAAATATGAAATATTGAAAAATAATTAACATCTACTGAATTTAAATTGATTTTTCAGTTGCTGTTTGCTTTTTTTGCCTGGTGATATGGTGTTAATCAGAGTTGTATTAAGTAGAAGTAGAAGTACTCCTCTTACAGATAATTACAACACCAGTGATATGATATTACATTGTTACTTGGTAATATCATACAGCACCACTAGTGATTACGTATGTAAGAGTAGTTCTACTTCTCACTTTATACAACTCTGCTGTTAACTAGGTAAACTTAAGGCAAAGACATAACTGACGGTGAATTCTTAAAATGACACCGGTTGAGCAAATGTGCTAAACATCTGGCACAGGCATGTGATGTCTTATGCAATCATTGCACATAACTGAAACAGTTGTGAGGGATTCTGTTTACAAGGACATATACTCACATATGCAGTGAAGCCACAAAGAAATACACATTGAGAATCATACTGTATTTATATAATGTTTTTTTTTATATGCAAAAATAGAAACATATGTGCGCACACACACACACACACACACACACACACACACACACACACACACACACACACACACACACACACACACACACACACACACACACACACACACACACTTGAATTGCCACCCATGGGGACTCCCCATTGACTTTCATTTCGGTACCGTAGTACAAATTAATAATTATGTAGCCTGTAATTGTTCATAATAACTCGTATTTACTCCACCCACACACAGACCCGAACCTCAGACCCCATGGTCGTGCAAGGGCAATATATCCTGGCGCCATAACGCTCTGCGCCACAGCACCTCTCATAGTAAGTAATAATAATAAGTGAGTATATATACATGAAGAGTTCAGATGCAAAACCCACTAAGTGCCATTTCAGAAAATAATCTTAATTCATTTTTATTTAATACAAAGCTATCAACATCGCATATTTTGTTATTTTATTTAGGTAATATAACTATTTATATGTATTATCAAGTACATGAATGTAAACCAAACCAACAACGGGGTTCTCTAAAAATATCGAAGTGCAGGTCTTCAGAAATGGAGTTAGAGGGTTTTGCATCTGCACTCTTCACATGTATACACATTCAAACTGGGAACACAGATGACGGGCTAGACCCGAAACGTTCGTCACTTGTCTGTCGGTATTATTTACTTTCTTTGGCTTTGTTTATTGTGATACAGTTTTTGATTTTGCATTCAGCTCTTATGTGCGACTCCTTTCTTCCTTCTTGCCATACTGTTTTTGGAATTACGCGCAGAGCTCAGAAAAAGACATTGGCGAGGACGCCACTCCCACCATTGCTACATAGGCATACATGTAGCCTATACACATTATGTGCATGTGATCATCTTGGGCCATACATTAAGGTCAAACTCCACTTTCATGTGTTTGTACAGTACTATGTCCTGACATGTCATCAACAGGAGGTCAAAAACCATGGCATGCCATATGTGTCCCACAAGTAAAAAAAAACAAAAAAAAAAACATGCCATGCCATATGTGTCCCATATGTGTCAATTCAGTTAGTGTTGTAGGACTTGTAGGACTTGCATGGCCTTCTGTAAACTGAAAATATTCTCACGTTCACACAATGCAAACAACCTTGTATTCAAACAGATGAGAATATCTGCAACAGGGACTTCAACCTCGACTCACGCAGCTGGCATCGACCAAGCAAACATGCAAGGATATCTGAGGACATATACGCTGCATTCAGGCTATTGAGTTTAGCTTTGTAAAATAAAAATGTGGGTATGTTACAGCTGAATGAACACATTCTAATGCAAGATGGGGGTCTTCGGGTTTAAATGCAACTTATTTCGTGTTTTTATCTGCATCAGAGGCTAATATATTTAGGTTTTCATAGACTGAGGCCAACTTTCCCAACAAGGGCTTAGGCATTCAGCAGACATTTTTTTGCAGGTGCTTCAGGAATCAATGGGTTAAACACAAGAAGCAATGCCTAAAGGGAACCATTCCTTCTTCTTTCATATAATTCAACACTTTTGAAATTGCATCAAGAGAAGAGAAGACAAGATAGCAGTCAGATTAACAGAACCTTTTTTTCACCCATAATGCTTTTTGTATCCTGCAGCCCATCATGGCCCAAACTATGACATCAATCAAAGCCAAAGACAAAAAGGTCAGCATGCCTGAAATCCATGTCACACTGTTATTGATGCAGATGAATGTTCGACTGTATTGTATTGTATTGTAACGTATTGGCTGTCTAGACTTGTAAGCACTTTTGGTCCTGTACATCAAGGGCAGTACATGCACAAAAGGGCAATTGACCCTCTCCATTTCAGATAAGAGCTACATTGTGAGAAGGCCAATACTCTGTTGTCTGTGTTGAGTAATGCTATCAGCAGAAGACCTTGCAGAAGACAGACATCCATAGAATTGAAAGACGATGAGTTTGTTAGGAACGAAGATTGCAATAAGATGAGCTGTGTTGTACTTGTATTGATTTGGCCGCTTTTGTGGCTTTGGAGAGAGAGAGAGTCTGGAGGGAAGGACTGGACCGGCCATCTGGCATAGCGGGCATTTCCTGGTGGGCCCCGCACCCTGGTAGGCCCCTTATTTTCAGAAATGTAGTGAAAATAGGGGCCCACGAAGGTGCGGGGCCCACCGGTTTGGCACCGCTGATTATGAAGGGCCCCTTTACAGGATAACGTCAGCCAATTTCAATATGCTGTTGTACTGCTCACGCTACCCTTGCCTTGTGAGTACCCGGTGATGCTGCATTTTTCGACTCAGCCCTTTCCGAGATCTGAGCTATTGTAATGGGGGCAGACTTTGTTTACATTATATAAACTTTCTTAACATAGGCCTACTTCAAATATTATCCCAAAAGGTATCATTGTTTGATAGTTGTCTGCTGATGTTGCATAACCTTTTGGATGTTATTGGGAATGATATCAATCAATATGTTGTTTTGAAATGTAAACAAACACCTGCCCCCATTACAATGACCAGGATCTCGGAAAAGGCTGAAGTAAAAAAAAATATATCATGTACTGGCAAGTCCAGGGTAGTGTGAGCATTACAACTGCATGTCGCAATTGGCAGAAGTTATCCTGTAAACCAAAAGTGCCTGGGCCCTGTTTCTTCCCTAGTCCAGACCTGCTGGAGGGTTATTATAGGTGGAAAGATCTACTCCTTCGAGTCTTAATGGATTTCGTCTTCTGCTTCTTCGACTTATTCTTCACAATCAAGCAAACATCAAGTCAGCTGATCCTCTGCAAATTGGGTTGCTAAACCTGATGGTATTTCAAAGTAATGTCTATCGGCAAAGGAACTTTGATCCGCAAAGGAACTCTGGCCCCTGTTTCTGAAGTGAAGTATATGTACAGTAGGCCCCTATATAAGAAGCCAAGTGTTTTAGCAGTTAGAAGAACTAAGGAAAAATGACCCTTTAGCTTCTCCTCTTCTTATCTTTGCCTCTCCGTACACACACCCCAGTTCTCCCCTTGAAAACAGGATCTTCAAGGTAGACTGGAATATATTTGTCAGACTATGCTAATCCTCTGTGTACTACTTGACATTAATATCCTTCCGGATAACTCAGCCAGCATGGCCATTGTATTGACAGGGCTTTCGTCCTCCTTGACCTGCCTTTTACCGAGTCTGAGACCTGCACTCTGAGGCTCCCTAAAGTGTGTGTGTGTGTGTGTGTGTGTGTGTGTGTGTGTGTGTGTGTGTGTGTGTGTGTGTGTGTGTGTGTGTGTGTGTGTGTGTGTGTGTGTGTGTGTGTGTGTGTGTGTGTGTGTGTGTGTGTGTGTGTGTGAGAGAGAGAGAGAGAGAGAGAGAGTCTACCAGGGGTGTGAGGGGCCCCTGCAGGAATCTCAGCCGTGGTTAGGGGGCCCCATGGCTGCTGCAAGCCCCTGCATGCTCATGCATTGATTACCAGAGGAGCCAGAGGAGAACACATGTTATCTTCAGAACAAGGGGTCACAGAGTGCATGTGTAGTCGACATGCGATGGCCATTTTTCCTGATATCCACCTTGTGATCTGGCAGATCCTCGGGTTACAGTAGTGTTTCTCTACAAGTCAAGTCAAGTCGGCTTTATTGTCCATTTCTTTACATGCACTGGTCATACAAAGAATAAAAACTATGTTTCTTTCCCATGCAGACATAGACATACTTTAGGTATAGACATAGACAGTATAGACATACAGTAGACAGTAGACATACAGTACACCTATGCAATACACATTCAGACATTTAAAGTGCAAGACTGGTATGGACAACAGAAGACATACAGAGAACATAAATGACAAGAGGTATTGTTATGCATTTTCAATAGTGTCCTATTGTGACAATTCTGACATAGTGATAGTAGCATTCAGGTCGGTGGTCTGGTTTTGTCCTTGGTAGACTACAGACTACTTCACTGTGATACCGTTGTTTTGCAACATGGTCTTATGTGTAGTAATAATGTCAAGTGTAGTATGGTGTCAAGTGCAGTAATGGTGTCAAGTGATTTGGAAGTGCAGGAGATCTCTACCAGGCATGATTAAAAAAATGTTATAACCCACTTCACAGAGTCGGAAAACTCTGGATTGGATGAAAACACAGGATTTGTTGCTCTTCTGAATAAATGAGTTGTGCAAATGTTTTTTTTTCTATTTTCCTAATATCTGAAATACTCAATGGACAGCCTTGCAGCTCCAGTTGTTGTTGTTGCTTCTCAGGCGAGTTCATCAAGTTCGTACGGTCAGTCAGGAACAGATTATTACATGGGCCTACAGGGCCCACGCCCAGGGGCCCAGGAGTCAAGGGCCCCCTGAAGCCCAAGCCTCTATATTTCCATTCTCATATTGCGTTATAGTAAAATTGCACAATCAACTACTGAATGATTACATTTTCTCGGGGGCCATCCCCTCAAAACCCCAACAACTAGAATCTCACATCTGACTTGAAGCCCTGAATCGTTTTGTTCATTAGCAACACCCATGGAGGGGGTCTTTCATATAGGCCTATTGTCTGGCCAAGGGCACCAGTGAAGTTGGATACACCGTCCCTGCATAAATAAGTTGTACCTTACCTTTTTTTTACCTTAAGGTTTCTCTTTTCCTTATTTCTGAAATAGACTCAATGGACAACCTTGCAGCTCTACTTGTTGTTGTTCCGGAGAGTTCATCCAGTTCAGTCAAACAGTTCATCAAAGTCAGTGTGTTGGGTCTTGTAAGACCCTCTGTAGGACACCCCTGAATATCATGTTACAGAAGCACCCTCCTTTTTAACAGTCTTCACTGGGAGCTAAATGTAGCTTTTTTGTTCTATGGGTGCCCAAAGACCAGGGGTCTATTCTAAGACGCTGGTTCAGAAGAAAACCTGGTTAAGTTAAGAGGGAAATCATCTAATAGAGGGACCTGAGGAGTCCAGTTGTTGTTTGTGTTCATCAATGTCCCTTATCTGCCCTTAGGGCCTCCGCACACCGGCTCCGACAAAGTGCAGAGCACTGCTCCGCAAAAGTTTGATTCCATTGTTTTCATTAGAACCCTGCACACTGGCGCCGATGTCGTCTAGCGATTAGAGACCAGTTTTATCAGAGCCACCCATTGACTATCCATGCTATGTTCATGTGAAATTGGGTTTGGGGGTCGGAATTGTGTGGGAAGCGAAAGTGCTCCGCAGTGCTGTCGGAGCCGGTGTGCAGAGGCCCTTAGCTTCTTCATCCTAACCAAATGCAGGCTTTTGGTGTAAAACTGTCTTAAAAGCATCTAACCTTGGCCCTACCGTGGCCTAACGGTAGGGCACTGGGTTAATACGCCTGTGACCCGAGTTTGATTTCTGGCCTGGGTCATTTGCCAATCCTCCCCCTATCTCTCTTTCCCACTCACTTCCTGTCACCTCTCATACTCTCCTATCTAAATAAAGGAAAAAAATATGCACCCAACCTGCCAAAGCTTTTCCAGACGATATATTAAGATACCATGCCATTCCTATTGCATGGTAAGGCCACCTGGAAAATGCCAGGTTGCTTGGCTTTAGTTTTGGTTTTGGTTTATTTATGGATAAGATAATAAGATTAAGGGGTAGCCAAGGGAATACATGTAAAAGCGTAAAAACGCTTAGTTTGAGGTGGCATTCACTCCCTCACTTTGAATTTTACAATATAATTTCTGTAAGCCTTCACTTACACTTATTCATGATTATTCATATGAGAATACTGTATGTCATCCACATGATTTTTTATAATGACACCAAAAAAAAGGACCAATACTGGCATATTGCATATTGCATATTGCATATCAACATTTTTAAAAAGTAGTAAAAATGTCTTGCATTGCCCTCTGTGCTAAATTGCGCGCCAGCATCAAATACTGTCATTTCTTACACAATAAAACAATATTTCATGTTTGTTATGGGCCTTTGTCCGGTGTTATTGAAAGGGAGACTGAGGCAATGCCTTACTTACACAACAGTTTACTGTATCGTAACCTTATGTAATGTACACTGGAGTTATTGATTTTCTACAGAACTCACTCTCTGACCTTGGAACCATCATTGTGACATTTCATCTGTGACCCCCTCCCACTTCTTCCTGTTGGGAAAATATATTCCAGGTGTCACCAACCTTTCTGGGTCTGAGGGCTACCAAGGGCAAGGGCTACCCAAGGGCTACCCGAGGGCTACTGAGGGCTACTGAGGGCTACCCGAGGGCTACTTTTATTCAAAATCATCTACTGATGTCTTGGCATCATTCTCAAATCACACTATTATTGAATGATAATTTGCTCATAGATTATAAAGAATGAATTATATTTAAATTAATTAAAGCATTAACTGTGACAAAAATCTGTTAGTCGTCACTGTTTATTGACATCTTTGGTGGGCACCTCAGAAGTTCCTAGAGGGCTACCTGGCGCCCGCGGGCACCACGTTGGTGACACCTGATACAGTAGGCTATATTTTTATTAATGCATTAGGCTGAAGTCTTGTCCATACTAACATAGTAACCCTGGTACAATAAGTGGTTAGATGTTGAACCTCACAGGGGAGTTTCTGTGCCTATTTCATTCAGTAAAAGAGCTCACTGAAGTCTGTGTAATGAAGACTCCTCCTTGGACCCATGTTAATGGAAGTTTCCTCTTTGTTCCCACAGTTCTATGTTCCTACAGTCTTGTTCCGACTTGTGTTAAAGCTTTTTTCAATTTTATCCCCCCCCTAAAAAAAATAAAAAATAAAAAGGGGGTTAGGGTTAGGGATTGTTTATGTCTGGGCAGTGGTACGACGTGGTACAACGTATATATTGCTAGTAGTATTTTTTGATCAGTACGAGAATTTGGTATCAACTGATAACTTGCAGTAAACTGTTTCTTTACTGCAAGTTAGGATTATGAATTGTTTTGATCTGGGCACATCTTCAATTGCTGTTACATTACATTATATTCAGGGCTCCAAAGTAACACCAGCCAACTGGCCAAATGCTTGTGAAATTTCAGTTTCGCTGGTAGAAAGTACCTATTTGCTAGCCACTTGGACTTTAATTAGTAAATGTGTGTTTGGCTAGTAAGATTAACATCTACTAGCCATGTTGGCTTGTAATAAAAAAAAAGTTAATGTCGAGCCCTGATTACATCACATTACATTACAGGCCTATCTAACGCTTTTTATCCAAAGCAACTTACAGTTGTTTTAAGGACACAACAATGCAAAAGACGATAAGCCTAAACATATTTTAGTGAGGTATTTTGAGAGACATAATTTGCAGACAGTCAAGACAGACAATAGCAATTTAATGAAAAACCAATAGGCCTAGTATTAGGGTGGGAAGAGTCCAATTTCTGCTTTCTAGACTCAGCCACTGGTTTCCCCTGTTTGTCTTGGCAATAGTAAAGCAGTAATGCTGGCCGCATGCAGCTGTAAGCTTGTAAATTTCCATGCAGCTAGCTGGCTGCTACATAGTACATTATTGGCTCGAAGTACACACAATACTGAATCGCAGGGAAGCGGACAGAGGGGGACAAATCGGTCAGTTGTCCCGGGCCCATAGAGAGAGAGGGCCCATAATTGGGTCCCCATTACATAGTATGCATTGAGATGGGGCCTTTTCAGATTATCTTGTCCCAGGCCTATTCAAATTTGTCAGCGGCCCTGCTCCATCATATTACAAATAATGGTTGGCATTTTATGAAATGAAGAGTTCAGATGCAAAACCCCCTAACTCCATTTCTGAAGACCTGCACTTCTATATTTTTAGAGAACCCCGTTGTTGGTTTGGTTTACATGTATGTACTTGATAATACATATAAATAGTTATATTACATAAATAAAATAAAAAATATGCATTTTTGATAGCTTTGTATTAAATAAAAATGAATTAAGATTATTTTCTGAAAAGGCACTTAGGGGGTTTTGCATCTGAACTCTTCAAATACAGGCCTAGATACATGTATGTACCTGGAGCAACAACTGCATGTGGGTCAAAACCTATTGCGTAGTCATCTGCTGAGTCACTATGAAGGGCAATACGGGATCTGATCCACTGCCAAGGACATCAGCGGGTCACAGGCAATGAACCTGCCAGATCCTCTGACCTGCAAAATGACAGACATTTCTCAGTAGCAGCTCCACAGTAGACCCTACTATAGTGTTATTTTTCATCCACTGTGTTGTGGAGTCTTTCCAGTAAAGGATAATTCTTTCTTACTGTAGTTTTTGCAGAGGTTTTGATTAATTGTCAAGAAATACAGTAGCCTACATTTAAAAAATATGTCCGTAAAAGTAAGTTCAGCTGAATCAACTTAATAGATTATTAATTGTGGGGGGCGTTGTGGCTCAGCGCACCAAGCCCCCTATGGGCTTGCATGCCCAGAGGCACCCAGGTTCAAATCCACTTTGGGTCATTCCCTAACCCTACCCCATCTCTCTGTCCACACTCACTTACTGTCAGTCTTCACTATCCTATCAGAAATAAAGGTCTGGGGGGTGCTGTGGCGCAGAAGCCCCCCACATTTGGACTTGCATGCCCAAGGGTTGCACCAAGGGTTCGAGTCCGGCCTGGGTCATTTCCCATCCCTACCCCATCTCTCTCCACATTCGCTGCCTGTTGCTCTTCACTGTCCTATCCGAAATACAGGCGAAAAAGCCCATAAAAATACATTAAAAAAAGAAAAAGAAATAAAGGTCTAAAAAAGCCTTAAAAATCATAGACTGTTGATTGTGAGAGCTGTCCTCTAGGCCTCTATCTGTTATAGGGAACTGCGTACAGGTATGTGTAGCTCTGGATCAGTCAGCCACTAATCTCCACCTTTGTTTTACCTTTTTTGGAGATTTGAAATAAACATAATGGGGGGGATACAGGGGATCGCACAATGATCAAATGAGGTAGGCTGAGTGATTTAAAATAATCTTTCTCAACGGGGGCTACATCATCCCCAGGGGGCATTGGGAGCGTCTGAGAGGGTGGTGTTTAATTTCAATTGGAGGCATTAGTCTATTTTATTTTTTTATTCTAATGAGGTCGTTGGCAGGCTTATGATGAAGTCCTGGGAGTGTCTCTTCAACAAAGCTTGAAAACCACTGATTTAAAAACATGATACTGCTGGCAAGAACCCACTACCACTGTTGCTAGATTGGGTGGTTAGTTACCCACCCAATTGGGCTGCTTGGGATGGCCGTCTGCGGGTAAAAACAGGAAAAATTGGCCATTTGGCGTTTTTTTTCTACAGTTTTATACCCATAGAAGTCAATGCAATTTGTTGATATTGGTCAGAATTTGGCGCATTTTGGCGGTTTTTGAGAACCTTTTGGGAGGGATTTGATCCCACACATCTGGCAACACTGCCCACCACAAGAGATTAATCCCCTGGGAATCATTAGCTCTACCCCTCCCCTGAACAACATAAATATTCGATCCCTAATCTATTGTAGTCATCTCGGGCCCTCTCAGATGACTGGGCTTGGGGCTTTGTTCAAGTTAGATCTTTTGATTGGCTTTCAGTGATTGTGTGACAATGACCAGCTGTGTTTTTTCAAACTGGAGGAGACGGGCTCACACTATCGCCTAATGATTAACACAGTTCTTAACTGAGTGCTGAATAGGGGTGTAAATAATAATCGAAATGTATCGATGCATCGATGTGTCGGCCGGCGATTTAATCGAATCGCATTGTATCGTGGGGTATTCTTAAGTATCGAAAATAATCGAATCGCTGGCCCCTGCAACCTAGATGTGTAACATACAGTATCGGAAAAGTAATTGGAAAAAATCGAATTGAATCGCATCGTATTGTGGGGAATTCTTCAATATCGAAAGTAATTGAATCCCTGCTTTAAGAAATCGATAGTGTATCGTATCGTCATGGAGGCTGTGATTTACTCCCCTAGAGCTGAATCTCACATAAAACTTAGATAAGGGAATGGAGTGGAGGGCAGCAATCTTCAGATTTTCTTTCCTCATTTGCCTAGTCGAACAGGGAACGAAAAATCTGAAGAGCGCTGTCCTTTGCCTCATTCCCCAACTGTGTTTGTTTTTAAGCAGGTTAGACTCATGACTGGCTGCATGGGCCTGCCTGTCACTGTGGATGACAGTGAAAGTGAGGCAACACTGAGATTAGCTGACACAAGTCACAGATCTCTGTCTGTGTGAAGATAATCTATTCCAATGTGTGAAGTTGTTGGACCTTGAGTGAATTGTTCAAATGTTTGATAAAGGCTTAACAGTGTGGAGCTGATGATTTCAGTTTTTTTTCAAAGTTACAACACCGTTTTGGAAGTGCTTTTCTTGTTCAAATGTTCTACTAAGGCTTTCCAGTGGGATGCTGAAGATTGCAGTTTTTTCAAAGTTACAAAACCGTTTTGGAAGTGCTTTTCTTGTTCAAATGTTCTACTAAGGCTTTCCAGTGTGATGCTGAAGATTTCAGTTTTTTTAAGTTACAAAACCATTTTGGACGTGCTTTTCTTGTTCAAATGTTCTACTAAGGCTTTCCAGTGTGATGCTGAAGATCTCAGTTTTTTCAAAGTTACAAAGCCATTTTGGAAGTGCTGTTCTTGTTCAAATGTTCTACTAAGACTTTCCAGGGTGATGCTGAAGATCTCAGTTTTTTCAAAGTTACAAAACCGTTTTGGAAGTGCTTTTCTAAGAATGCAAATGCACATCCAGCACATTCTATTCTCCGATGACGGGGTTACATAATAGAGGCCTGATGATTGATGACTCCTGTTGAGGATGGAGGTCATAACGTTGGTTCTATTGGACAGTGGTCTTTAATGGATCATAGATTGAGTTTTATGAACTTATAGTATGTGTTGTACAGCTGTGTCACGTCTATATACGAGTGTTTATGTCTACTGTTTTGTAAGATCTCTTGCTAAACAGCTTACACAAGTTCCACATGTGTTGCATTGATTTTGCTTGGAGGGCTGGGCTTTTGTGGGCTTTTGTGTCCCACAGGGAATTGCAATATGATCCAGGTTGTTCAACAACTGGTGTTGAGAAAGGGAAAGACGCACATTTTACAAACCATTCGTTTCTCTCAGAGTTGCATAAACGGTATGTGAATGTGAGTGTGAATGGATGAATGTGAGGCATATACAATGAAAAGCACTTTAAGTGCTCAAAGGGGTGGAAAGGCGCTATATAAATGCAGTCCATTTACCATTTATGTAACATATAAATGCACATACTGTATAGCTGGTTTAAACTGCAAAAAACCTATATCTTAGGGCATAATTTTATTACTATTTCACCGAGCTCGGCAGAACAGTTTTGTTCTGGAATGCACGTAAGTTTAATGGTGTTTTGGAAAAGAAAAAGGGTTTGGGGGTATAGGTGAGGGTCCAGGGACTATGCTGTGTTGCTGAAGCCCCTGCAAGCCCCTACCTTACCAAGCAAGTGAAAGCATGTTGTCTAGAGCATGTTGTCCTGTACATCCATCCATCATCCTGGAGCCATGTATGTGTTTGAGCCTGCAGGACATGCGCTACAGTATTCCAGATGTGTGCAGCCAGAGAAGAGAAGAGCCCTTTCTCAGCCAAGTACGCAGAAGGTTACAAAATACAGCATCACTAACACACTCCATACAAAAAGCACACAAACACACATATGTACACACAAACATACGCATGCACGCACGCTCACTCACTCTCACACTGTCTCTCTCTCTCTCTCTCTCTCTCTCACACACACACACACACACACACACACACACACACACACACACACACACACACACACACACACACACACACACACACACACACACACACACACACACCACAAACCACAAACCACAAACACACCCGAGAGAGAGAGAGAGAGAGAGAGAGAGAGAGAGAGAGAGAGAGAGAGAGAGAGAGAGAGAGAGAGAGAGAGAGAGAGAGAGAGAGAGAGAAGAGAGAGAGATGGACAGAAGCACACAAACACTCATTTTCTTAACCCCAAGGGTAAAGTTTCACAGAACACTCCAGGACATAGTGGGAGCCTTTTCTCAGCCAAGTACGCAGAAGGTTACAAAACACAGCATCACTAACACACTCCATACAAAGACATAGAAGCACGCAAACACACATATGTACACACAAACACACGCACGCTAATACGCACGAATGTGCACACGCACACACACACACACACACACACACACACACACACACACACACACACACACACACACACACACACACACACACACACACACACACACACACACACACACACACACACACACACACACACACCTCTGCCTCCTGGGCAAATACAGACACGTCCCACACACAGGTAAGACACACGCACACACACAAACACACAAACACACACACACACACACACACACGCACGCACGCACGCACGCACGCGCACGCGCGCACGCACGCACACACACACACACACACACACACACACACACACACACACACATGCACATACACACGCACACACACACACAGACACACACACACACACACACACACACACACACACACACACACACACACACACACACACACACACACACAAACCACAAACAAACCCGAGAGAGAGAGAGAGAGAGAGAGAGAGAGAGCGTGAAATGGACAGAAGCACACAAACACACATTTTTTTTAACCTCAAGGGTCAAATTTTGCCAAATGCTCCGGGACATAAGTGTGGGCTACCCCCAAAAAAGTTATGTAAAAATCACCCCATCCAATCAGACGACTGCGAGGAGGAGACCTGTGTGAGCTTGCGAAATACCCATCGGGGGCAGGACCAGGGGGCGTTATAAAGAGACCAGTGTTGGGACCCCCAAGCATCACTACCTCTGGCTGCACACTTCACCACGTTGAAGGTAGGACTCTACACTCATCGACTTCAGATGTATGGCATACATTATGTCTTAGAGTTATTTCAAATCTTACAGTGTCTTTTGTTTCAGACATGTAAATGTTTTTATCATTTACCTGCCATGTTTCAACGGTGAGTCTCACCGTCGGAACGTCAGGTAATAGATACAAACTTTTAAATGTTTGAAACAAAATAAACTATAAGATTTGGCTCATAGACTTTGTTTTTTGTTATAGTCTACTTTTTTGTCCTTGCTTTTTAAAAATATTTTGCAATCAAGCCACTGGAATACCATATTTTTTCTTTTGTGTGTGCATGTGTGGCAGTGAGTGTAGAGTTT
>NC_085873.1:21395260-21542760 GCF_034702125.1 Engraulis encrasicolus
GGGCAATATGTAGGATTACATTTAATTAACTTTAATTCATCACTGTCCCAAGTCAACCGATGCTTCAATTGCAAAAGGAAAGAATAGCGAGTAACCAATGCTTATTTGAGTCAATAATAAGTGAACGATGACTCTCGCGACCACTTTCACGGTCCGCTGACGCTGTTTGAAATCCCCAAATGTAACTTTTGACAGAGCGAGTGTCATGGGAAACACTTCTCTTACGAAAAATTTTATATATTCATATATTCACATTTGTATCAACTGCTGGCATTCTGTTATGAAAAACATTCTCACAGCGAGCTTAGTTAAACAGTATTTTTTTCATGACGGTGTAGCTTTTGAGACAGGCATGGCACGGGCACCGCACTAACTACGTAATCCTACATTGTGCCCCTTTAAATGTTTATTACAGTCTCTGAAATGACTCAATAATTTGAAATGAATCACTATGATTAGCTTTGACTTCGATTGTATGGTCAATGTCCAAGACAGGTTGATTAAATTGTATTTGGCTGAATCTAGTTTGTAAAAGCTAATGAATGTAAACACACACAGACTCTCAGTTTTATGAACACTCTGAGCATTGACCATTATAATGCACTGTACCTCAAATAATTTCCTTTACAGGAACTGATCTCTCTCTCTCTCTCTCTCTCTCTCTCTCTCTCTCTCTCTCTCTCTCTCTCTCTCTCTCTCTCTCTCTCTCTCTCTTGACCTCCCAGCAGAGCAAAAACTGCTGCTTAAAATATCTACTTAGTGATGCCATTTTTAGGCTTTTACAGTGTATAGAGAGTATATTTTTACTTTTCACTAATATTCTTGCACAAGATAGCAGAGGTGAAAAGGTCATCTGTGTTAGTTTAGTTATATGACAGCGTAAGCAGCTCTGAGTATCTGATGTGGTTTTCAGGCCGACCAGAACAGAGCCGGTGTCTGTGAACTTTTTCCGCATGTGACTGTGTTACCCGGATGAACCTGCGGATGAACCTGCCCCCCACATTTGGGCTTGCATGTCCACGGGGACCCTCGAGCCGGGGTCATTTCCCAATCCCACCCTGTATCTCTGTCCCACTCACTTCCTGTCACTATCTCAGACTGTCCTATCAAATAAAGGCATAAAAGCCGCTAAAAATATATATTTTTTAAAAAGAACCTGCTGACGGCCACGTTGTCAAAACGATTCACGGAGAAAAAAACAAGCATTTTGTGGTTCGCATTGTGAAACAACTTTCCGGTTTGCAAACGCTAAGATCTGTGGCGTGAACACAACGGCCGGTTCGTGATTAAGTGCGGGAACGGGCACCGACACAGTTCTCAATCGGCCTGAATGCACCAAAAGTGGGAACTTTCATCTGTATGCCTCATACCTGGTACATTTAAAGGTGGATTATGTACCACCACCAATTTCTACGTATTTATTATGACTTGGAAATTTATATCGGAAATTTAAATGAACATTGCATTTGGCAGACGCTTTATAACCAAAGCGACATACAAACGAGGACATAATCATAGCCAACATCACTAGCAGACACAAAGTGCACAGGAAATATCCAGAACAACTAGTGCAGATGCAAAGAGTAAAGTGAAGTAGAGTACACACACACACACACACATGTCAAGAGTCTGGCCTGGGGCTAGGGCAGCTCAAGCATGAGTGAAGTAGATAGACACGAAAGAGGAGAGTCTTTACTTGCTTCTTGAAGGCTGCAAGAGATGTACTTAGACTTTCTGCCTCTGGGAGACCATCCCACCACTGGGGAACAACAACATAGAACAGTCTTTCATACACAAATAGGTGAATCTTCTCCATGTCCACCATCTTGAATTAGCAGTTATAGACATATTTGGCAGTAAACCTTTCGATACTTTGGTCAGAAGAATATTAGTTAATTTATTAGTAAATATTCACGAAATGTATGAATAGATAAATGCAGTCCATTTACCATTTACCATGAAACCGTCAAATTTGTAAATGGGCAGAAATATTTTTTTTAAAAATGACTCTCCCTGACCTTAATGCTCATGGTGATGGACAATTGAACATACAAAATTCACAACTTGCTTACCC
Source organism: Engraulis encrasicolus (assembly GCF_034702125.1). Taxonomy (NCBI): domain Eukaryota; kingdom Metazoa; phylum Chordata; class Actinopteri; order Clupeiformes; family Engraulidae; genus Engraulis; species Engraulis encrasicolus. Next base: position 21,397,335 of record NC_085873.1, read on the forward strand.
TTTTGGAGTCTGACAGAGACTCTGTGTTCACTGTATGGGGCATGTAAGGCTATTTAGTTGACCAGTGTAGGCAGGGTCGGATAAAGAAGACCCGGGGCCCCTAGGCTAAAGGTTGCTGTAGGCCCCCACGGAAAAGCAAATTTCATAACAAGAATACATAGACGGCATCATAATTCCAACCAAAGAGAAGTATTCATTTAAAACTCTACCTGCCACGGCAGACAAAGTTATCAATACTGCATCTTGTTACATTTCTCCAGTTATATTGATATTTTCCGCTTTTGTCCAACTGGGGGCCCCTTGGCAGGTGGGGGCCCCTAGGCTGCAGTCATATCTAGCATGTGCGTTAATCCGGCCCTTCGTGTAAAGCTAACATGGGCCATGGCCACAAACACTTGCTTTTGGGTTGGATTGTGGTCCCCACTCACACACCAGTCTTTGGTGTTTATCAATGTCTTGAAATTCTACAAACAGCCTGGCTTTGTGTCTAAGCGTGGCCTTTGTCTAGTGGATTTATTTTCAGTCAGTGCGATGGGGTAATCACGATCTGTGCCAACTCCAGCTTATGACGGGTCGGCTTGAGTTGCACTACTCATTGTGCAACATTGTAAATGTTAAAAATAGACCTAAAGAGTACCTACATAGTGAAAATATGTTATTTTATCATAAAGTAGATACTGGCTTAGTTTAAGTCGGCTCGAGTCGTGCTACTCTCACAGAAGTGTGGGGTGGGGACCGTTCCAGATTTTCCAATTCAAATTTGGTTCTTATTTGTTTCTAAAGACTCAAACTCGGACTACTTGGGTGTCTTATTCAGTGTTTTGCCATAACATGGGAAATGTTCAAAATAATAGGCGAAAGAGTGCCGACAGAGTAGGATTTTTATGATAATGTAGATATTGGCTCAACGAAGATTCATATGGTGAATCCTAAAATGTATTTATTTAGTTTTATTCCTCTGGTATACTAACACGTATACATACAAACACTTTGACCAATTATGGACATTTAATCCTGACAAATTCCTGGTGTCTTCAGTTTTCTATGACTGTCAATTCAAACAGCCTGAGTAATATATCAATAACCCTGAAAATAACCGAGCCAGATCTACCCAGATGAAGCAAAAGAGTGAAAGGAGTGTCCTACACATGTGTGTCTATTTGGGTAAGCCCAGGGCTGGACTGGTAATCTGGCATACAGGGCATTTTCCCGGTGGGTCGACAGTCATCAGGTTCCGATGTTTTTTTTGTTTTTTTTGTTCAAGTATTAGTTTTACATTTTCCCTTAGACACTGGCCTACAATTTAGATGCGGCGGGCCATCTGTGCATCCATCATATCATGTGGACTGAGCCCATCGTAATTGTAGTAGGGGGTGGGGGTTGAGACTCTATGCCAAAAATGCCCGGGCCCATTTGTGGGCCCAGCCCAGCCTTGGGTTGGCCTACTATAGGCCACCTCTTAGGAAATTCCTTGGAGGTTTACCAAGGTTTACCCAGATTAAGACCCTTTCACGTGAAACGGACCCTATAAAGACCTACGTCTCAGAAGTTTATGCGCCCGAAGTCAACTCGGAGGCAAACAAGAGGACTTGTGGAGAGTGTGAAAAGTAAAAAAAATGGCAGCGTATCCCTTACCAGAGGGGTTCAGTGATGCTGATATGACTCTCTTTGGCACCGCATTGCTTGTTGAGGGTAAGTAACAGGCCTTGACACTGGCACCTGGCAACCGGCCAAATGCTGGTAAAACTTTGCTGTGGCTGGTAACGATTTCAGTGTCACTAGCCAACTTGGCAGGTAGCTTATTCTATGGTATGACATCAGAATAGCCAATATTCTGCACTTTGCCCCCTTGTGTATACATTGTATGTATTTAAGTTCAAGAAAAAGCTCACTTGATCAGTTTCTATTTGTTTGATTTATGTCCATGTAGAAAGCTATGCACTCATTTTATTGCTCTAGTTTGGCACCTCATCTTCTGAGGTTAGATGACATGTACAGCGTCATGATAGAGAAATAAATAATTTCGAATTTGTGGCTAGTAGAATAGCTGGATGGCTAGTGACTCGGGAAAACCACTAACCACAGTGGCAGGCAAGCGAAAAAGTTCATGTCAAGCCCTGGTAAGTGAGGGTGTCATGAGCACTCACAGGCAATCGGGATTGTACAATAGGCTATATACCATAAGGTTAACACAGTTCATGGTTTCACAGCAGTTGTGTCTGACTTGCAATAATATAATAAAACATGGAAAAACATCACAACTGCATCACAAAGTACTATTTAAATTGTACAGTTTGTGAGCCATTATATAAATGTTTATCACTATATACAGTGCTTTAAGTGGAAAAAAGAGGTGCAGGAACCCTAATCGTCCGAACATACCATCCAAAAAGAAGTGCAGGAACCCCGATTTTCTGACAGTCTCGTTTTCAAGTCAAGTTTGTAGGCCTATTGCCTGCATGCATTTTGAAAAACTTGTTTTGAACTTATAAAATGCGGTATATGACATAAGTTCTGCCAGAACGCTGATGAGGAAGGGGAACTCGGTTCCCTGGAGTTCCCCCCACTTCAAGCACTGACTATATAGTATCACTGAGCAGATGCTGTTGTCCATTTTTAACTGGTACCAATGTGTGCATTCTTATCATTATCAATAATGATTGAGATTCTTATTATTCTTTATACTCTGTGCAGGTCTTCTGGGTTTTTTCCTGAACTCCATTGCAGCACTGTCTTTTATACTGATTAAAGACCAACGAAACCCCAGCAACTTCCTGGTGTTCAATCTGAACATTGCTGATCTTCTGCTTAATGTTAATGGACTCATTGCCGCCTATGCCAGCTATCAAAGGTAGAGTACTAGATAACACTTGCTCATTCATTCATTCAGATGTTGTTTCCACGGAGAAGGATATTTTTGAAAAGGCATCGGTTTTGGCCTACCGCTTCCACGTAAACAGACTTTTAAAATCCACACATCAAAAATCCGGCTTTAAAAATGTCCCATTTAGGGGGCTAAAACGCACCTGTTACAATGGTATTACATTTTTTTATCCCCATGTTGCATTTCTACCTAAACAGAAGAAAACAATATCCACATTTAAACAGCCCCTTAGATGCCCTGACATTTTTGCCATTCATGAAGGAAACTTTTCTTTTTCTTTATAGCTTGCCAACATGATTGAAAAACAGCCTATATTATCCTCCAAAGCCCCCTAATCCACCCTAGGAATAGTCATTGAAAAGTTAACCCATTGATGCCTGAAGCATCAGCAGACATGGGTGCTAAATGCCTAAGCCCTTTTTGGGACATGATACTTTCTGTTTATAAAAACCTAAATATCATGAGATAAGTTGTCTTTAAACGCTAAGACACTCATCTTGCATTACAATGTGTTAATTTAGCTGTAACATGCCAACATTTTTTCTACTTGTAAATCGCTTTGGCCAAAGGCGTCTGCCAAATGCTACAGTAATGTGATGTAAATGTAATATAATGTAATAAAAATATCTCAAATCTCATGAACCAGAATGTTGCGTCATGCAGCTCCAGGCGCCAGGGTCAATGTTGCGCAACGCAACATCCAGCATCAATGCGTTAAATACCATAGTAATACACTACTAGGACATAACACATGGCCTTTAATCATGCACTACGACTTGGTCCTTGCCATTCTGGCAACAGCAAGTTTATAATGCTGTTGTGTTAATGGGCTAAATATCTCCAACTGTCTGGACGGTTTGTTGTTTCTCAAATGTATTAAATGTAGGCTATGATGTCTGTGTGTGTCTGCCTTGCATTCGGTAACTCATCACAATTTCTTGCCACAGAGGTTGGCCCTTTGGTGTGGACGGATGTAACATGCATGGATTCCAGGGACTGGTTGCCATTTTTGCAGCAATCTGCTTTGTTGCACTTGTATCGTGGGACAAATATCACTACTGGTGTACTCGTAAGTATTTGCCCAGAAGATATTTCTTCCTAAGTAAAGACAAAATACTGTGAACGATCGAGAGATTTGTTTCTGTATATTTACACTTAAATACTATACGCTTTTATGAAAAACGTCCTGGGCTTGTCTAAATGGACATCAACAAAAATGTGCCAAAACCGAAATGCACACTGATGCACTATTTCTGTGACAAAACTTAGTGGTGTGAATTTCAGTTGTTGACAAAGACCTGAGGGGTATACTAGAAGCTGGTTCAGGTGTTAACCAGGTCAAGTTAAAAGGTACAGTAAATCATCTAGTAAAAAAGCCTAGAGTCCTCATTTTCTTAAGAACAACAGGACGCCAGGCTCTTCCATTAGATGATTAACCTGACCTAGCTTCCTTGTATGTCCCACAGAACAGGAATTCTACTGGGCCACCTCTGGGACCATGGTCGTGTGTGTCTGGGTGGCGTCCATCTTCTGGGCGTCTCTCCCTCTTCCCTCCGTCCTCGGCTGGGGCGAGTTTGACTTTGAGCCCATGAGGACCTGCTGCACACTAGACTACACCAAGGGAGACTCGTAAGTCCTTTAGGCCTCTCATTACTATTGTTACAATTGACCAGAGGTGTCAAAATCCCTTTTCAGAGGTTAAAAAAAGCCTGCTACTGTTTTCCTTCCAATACAGTTGACTCATACAGTGCACTGCTCATACAACCAACTGATTGTATCAGAGCTGTTTGGATGAAGTTTGTGGCCAGGGTTTTACACCTCTGTTATTAAGACTCTTTGTACTTCTACTGCACTTCATTGTGTGAAATTCAATATAATTATTTACACATGTACAGTAAACATAGCTCTAACAGAAAGCTTGAAATCAGTGTCACCATGCCATAAATAGTCTGCTGGGGCCCTCTGGTAGAGTAACAAGAGTTTTCGCGTGCAGCGTTTTGACCAATGTGACCGTCTTAGCAGACCTGGAGCTCTGTTGCCATGCATATAGGCCACATATACTGTACGTATGTTGTCTTGCTTTTTAATCCTGCCACTCATGGATTTAGTTGGGTTGATGCTGTAAGGCTGAAACACTAGGCTGTTTGTGTGAGAAACGCTGTGCTATTCCCACAAGGAAAACCTAACCACTTAACAGGAAATGCATAATCATTGATGCAAGATAATGTTTGACAAAGAGATTTAAACACAGTGGGTAGACTAATGGGGATTATATTATACACATAGTATATAACCATATTAACTGTGTATGTGTCTTGGTATCTACTGTATATCTACTGTATATTCTTAAAACAATTCAGTGCAACACAGTGAATTTGGATCATATCTTGTGTGCAAACACAACATTTATGTGCTACAGTAATAGGCACTTGAACGGAATGTTCAAGAGCCAATGCTTCCAACATGGCTGACTTTTGAGATGGTTGATTTTCTGTTTGTTCAAATGCTCAAGAAGATGCTAACCTTTGTATTACGTCACTCGCTTGTACTATGTACATGTACATAACTTGCTTGAACTACATATCTTAATGGCTGATTCTGGTCCACCTTGATTGGCAGCCAGACCTTGACCTTGACCTTATGACAGTAATTTCAGTGTGCATCATAAAAATTTGACCAACACATTTTGACCCTTATACTTTACTAAGCTATACATGTAAGTTGATTCATTGATGAATAACAATACCCTGGCAAGCCAGACTAAATGTGAGATTAAATGTGAATATTTAGTCTCGCCCCGGCCAATCAGACATCGGAAGATTGTTAATGGGAACAACCCGTTGTTTTTCAAACCGTGTCTGTGCCTATAGGCTAAGGCTCTGACCAAAACCCGCCCTATTTACAGTACATCCAAACATTCAAAACAAAGCTCCTACAGCCTGGGGCATTGTCCGAGGCTAGACCCACTCGGAGGCAAAAAATAATTTTGGCCGCTGCCAGGTGGGATTAGTTTACTAGGCTAAAATACCAATGGAAATAACCTATAATTACCTCCACCAAGGAGGTCGCGTTGGTTTGTTTATTCGTTTGTCTGTCTGTTTGCTTGTCAGCAGGATAACTCAAAAACTCATGAACTGATTTGGATACAACTTTGTGGAAATTACCAAAGGAACAAGTGATTAAACTTTGGTGGTGATCCGGATCACGAACCGGAACCAGGACATTTTTAAAGATTCTTCACCAGGGCCGTCGTTAGGCCTATTTTAGGGGGGCTTTAGCCCCCCCTTACATTAGTATTAGCCCCCCCTGTAACGATTTTGCAACAACAACAAAAAAACAGGTAGGACAGGGGAACAGGTAGAGGATTGTGCTTTGTGACTAACAACACCTCGAGAAAAGTGTAATTACTTACACGGATGAAATCTTCAGACCCAAAGTACCAATTTTCACTCACAATACCCGTGTAATAAATCAATTTGACATTGTCTTGAAATTATAGTTGAGTTTTTAATATTTGTCTTAACAGTTTGAAAACACACATGAACTGATTAAAATAGCTACTAATGGAGTAAAAATGACCAAATATCTGCCAGGGATGCATAGTTTTCCAAGTAAGGAACCTGTTTGAATGAATCGCTTCTTGACCACTGCTTCTCCTGGAGACGCACAGTTAGTAACTCCTTAAAGTTCCTAGTCCTTGTGTAAATTATGCTCTCTGCATTTTTATCTAATCATATTAACTTCCGTACATAATATTCATCAGTTGAAACATTTTGAAATGTTTTGTTTAGCTTACATATAAGGAATGTTCATTAAAATGTGAAATAAAAAATAAAAAATCACTGTAACTAGTGTTTAAAAATCGGTATGGTGCTCTTTAAATAATTGTTCAAGAAGACGCTTTTGCACACCTCTGTAGGTGGGCAGGTGCGTAGGATATTATCCCAGTGGGGTTGTCATTCAAGTGTAAAGAAATCCTGCATACTGTCCATTCCACCAACAAACTTTAATACAACATGAAGAAGGTCGGATGACCGAAACAATGTATTAAAGTTTGTTGGTGGAATGGACAGTGTGCAGGATTTCTTTGCTCTTAAAATAATGAATTCATAGACAAAACCTTAGCAGGTGAGCTGAAAAAAACATCTTCGTCTGGGGCTAAGCCCCCCCTGTCTCTCAAACCTAGTGACGGGCCTGTTCTTCACCATTGCTAGCCTACAAATATAGACGCCCCTAGTGACTGCAAATTGAATTGCGGGATAGGGCGACTTCTGACATTCCAGTTTCTAACTCCACAAAAAGGTATATAAAATACGGTTTAACATGGTCAAATTTTCAATTAAACAGCTTCCTTGGTGGAGGTCTGCACTCTCAGAGTGCCTGTAGTTGTTTTTTATTTTTATTTAGCTATTGAAAGATTGGTTCAGTTTCAACAGTGTGACAGCTGGCTTGTTCACCCTGATGTTATTTCGCCCCACCCAAAAACACCCCAAAAAATGCCTTCTGGATATCCTATTGACTCGAGGGGTGGGGGACTATACTGTTTATCTCTGAGAAGAAGAGGGGACTGCATAGGCTTAGAAGAAGAAGAAAAAAATCTCAGGTACTGACAAGTCCAGGGTAGTGTGAGCATTACAACTGCATGTTGAAATTGACTGCACTCGTCCTTTTAAAAAGAGAGATCTACAGCACCTACTGTACCCAAATTCATGCTGTGGAAATGACCACACATGTAGTGTGCGTTTTAGTCCTATATCTAACTTGAAACTCTTTTCTTTTCCTCCACAGGAGCTACATCTCCTACATGCTAACCATCACCGTCTTCTATCTCCTCGTCCCATTGCTGATCATGCACAGCTCATATGACTCCATCTACGCATACTTCAAGAAGACCCACAAGTTCAAGGTACAGAGCGGCATGACCAGCTCAACCAGAGAGAGTAGAGAGACTCTTTATACTTAAAGAATCTCTGGCTCAACTATGTCTTAATTATTATGGTGGTCGAACTAGTTTGCAATGTAATATATAATGTTAATGTTAGCAGTAACAAAATTATAATAACTGTACATTTAAAGCTGTATTAACACTAAGTAAATAATAGAGTAACACTTAGTAAACATTGTTTGTAAATGATTTGGAATACAACAATAGTACAGGTAAATACTGTATACACACAAGAAAGCCAGCCTATGGCTGCACAGAGGGGCGGGAATTGGCCTCTACTGGTTGGGTCGGATGCAAGCTTGCCTGCTAGACACTAGGGCTGTTCGACTGCATCGAAGCGAGGGAGGCATCATCGTTATTTGCCCTTTCAAAGTTTTGTTACCCTTAAATCCAGCACAACCACATGACATGAAGTGATAGTGCTTTACTGTAAAGCTACAAATCATCATCACTATTATTTTTTAAACTATTGTAGCCTCTTGAAACCTATTCTACCAATTAACTATCATAGTCTTTATTCATAATTTGATCTTGTCATGTTGGCAAATGTGAAAAAAACTAATTCATTGATTTTAAAAAACGATGGCGATTTTACATCCTGTGGTTTCAGATATTTTTCTGTTCAGAGGCCAAAACTTTCAGGACTGCTGTGGTGGCTGTGCAGTGTCTGCTGTGTCAACATATTTTATTTGGTTTATTTATTTCTGATCCTAACAGGGAAGGGTCGGCAAAGGACCCGGTCCGGGAATCGAACCTGGCCGCATAGCAAACGAGTGCCCTACCATATGCGCCACAGTAGGGTCATGCTAGAATTTCTAAAACGATTGTAATCTTATCTCTCCATCCAGTTCAACACGTACATTCCAGAGGCGACCCTGTTGGCAACCTGGGGCCCATACGTGGCCATGTGCATCTATGCCTGCTTTGAGAATGCCAAACTGGTTTCCCCGAAGTTGAGAATGGTAAGTAAAGTTCCATCACATTTGTGACCAACCACATGAAACCAGGCCTTAAGTACTTGTAGGTCCTTAAGTACTTGTAGGACATATTAAGTTAATCATATGTAGATTGGGAGAGTGAATATTCTAAGCTTTACAACGATACCTTGGGAATCTGATAATATCTAAAGGACCTGTGGCCTTTTGCATGTGCTCACTTCTTAAAGTAGAAAACAGAGAATTCAGCTCCGAGTGTTTCAGGAAAGACAAAAAGTTACTCCTCTCAAGGACCGAATGTTAACTTTTACATTTCAGTTCAAGTTTCTCAACTGGCACACTCTGCAAAAATCACAAGAAAGAAAAAGCGATTTTAATGGAAGTACATCCACATTATAATGTACGCTCCATTTTAGTGTAAAAAAAACAACTAGTGTTACCCACGGTTTTAAAATGGCTTTTTAAACCATAGCTCTGTATATAAGAAACTCTGCTTTACTGTGCATTTACAGTATGCTATGACTATAAAAAATGGTTCCTCTCTGTTTTAGGTGCTTCCTGTGGTGGCAAAGACGTCCCCGATATGGCACGCTCTTCTCTACTCCTTCACCAACGAGGCCTACAAAGGAGGCATCTGGCAGATGCTGACGGGCCAGGAGCCCGCCAAGAAGATCAAATCCAACTAAGGATACGTGACAAGAGACAAGAGGAAACGAACCAGCACCTCCACTGTGACTAACTACACCATGACAGGCCCAATCATAACATAGCCTCCAAATTACCACAGCCCCAGTACAGGGTGTGTAAAAATGAGTACAATTGAAAACGTGTAAAAATGTGTTTTAGAGTTGTGGCTTCTGGCTTTTGCCCCTGACTTTAACTGTGACTGTTACTCCATCTTGTAGTCATAGGCACATGTTTTCTGAGAAGAAAAAAAACAGACTTGGGAATGTTTTGTTTTATCAATTACAACAGGCTAATGACTGAAATGGGCTTATTTGTGTCTAAAACGCCATTTCATGGCTTTTTGTGTAGCCTCACAAGTTTACCTCTGTACAAACAAATACTATGTGTGTTGCATGGGCTTTTTATAAAAAAATAAATGCCACTGTTTATGTCCATTACACCTCCAGGTACAATACTGCTCATTCCAGTTTTTTGAACGTAGTAGGGTAAACGTCAGATCATTTATCATACCAAACTGTATCCAAGAAGATAAATGGTTAAACAAGAAAAAAGCCCTCCTCTATAGGTGTATAATTGATCCACAAAAGGACATAATTATGTTTGTCACATTTGCTGGGTACTGCATCAGCTACAGTACAAGCAGATATACCCACTTAACCTACACTTACACTTTGTGCAGTGTGCACAGATAATGAGGTTCCCAAAATCTCTCAATTCCTGCGTTTCAGTTGACGTCACACGCTTGAAATCTCTTTGATCTACCGCTGCTGGTGTTCGACCTGGGATTGGAGCCATTGAAACACATTGAAAAATACAGCCGACCAACCACAGAAAATTTCGTGTAAGACCGTAAGACAAACTACAGGTCTTGTTTAAAATCTGGGAATCTCAGCTTTCCATAAGTGAAAACCGTATGTTCCTAGCTTCGACCAATCCAAAGCTAACACTAACCTACTTTAAGCAAGGGTTAGCTTTGGCTAAAACATAGCGTTTCGTTTCCTTGAAAACACAGACGAAGCGGTGGAAACTAGCTAACTAGTGGACTAGCCTAGCCTACTTTAGCAAATCCCAGACGGCATTACTGTTAACACATTTACTCCCATGTCACGTAAAAACACATTATAAAATATCTTAAATAGACTGTCCATTAGAATGTCAAGATTCAAAATTCATCAAAAAACCCTGCAAAAACGAGTCAAATAGCACATACGTAGCATAAACTATACTCTACTATACTCGCATGTCATTTTAAGGGCGTAGTACATTTAGTGTGATGATGACCACAAAGGTCAATATTGTTTTGAATTCACCAGTTTCACAATGTTGGCAAAAACATTGGGCCACAACAGTGGGGTGAGTTATGTCTATGTCACCGGGTGCTACTTATTATCATCGACTTTCAAATCTCTTTGAGACTTGGTCTGACCAAAAGCATAACAATTAACATTTCCCAAACTGCATGGTTGACCCGCCTCCCTTGGTTTGCTCATGGTTGTTTGCTTCCCAACAAAGTGGGAGGAGTTCCCGATTTTTTGGGAGCTCAGAAACGATGTTTGTATTGCTCCTGGCCTGACTAGGAAGTAACACTGAAGGTGTTGCGTCACTAGGAGGGCACGGCCTGGCTAATTTGTCCTGCTTCAAATGCATTGAATCGCAGGTGTCTGAGGTCATATGAAAAGGGTCCACTGTGCTCACCTCCATTGCAGGTCTTTGCAGCCCTCCTGAGCCTTTGCAGCTCACTACCATTATTACAAGCCACTATGGAGCCTGATATAGAGTATTTGCCCTACAAATGGAAAGTGCGGTAACTACGCACTTGGATATTGTAGTGACTGCAAATTTGACATGGCATAAAATGGGACATATTTTTTGGATCATAACGGCAGATTTACATTGGCACGTTTCCTCCACGCTCTCAACCTGCCTGCCCGCCTCGCGTGGGTGTGTCGAGACACGTAGCCTTGTTTCCCGGTCAAATTAGCATAGCTTAGCAAATGCTGTGGTCAAACAACAATCTCTCTTCAATTACAACAAACACTGTACGTACAAATAAAAACTAACCAGGAGCAGCGAATATAATTGGCCACCTTAATCCAAGTGTCATTTTTTTTTTAAGTATCTGTGAAAAACGATCGATAGATTTGACGCCACCAAATTACAGACCAAAACAGCCTCCATTTTTAAATATTCTCAGTACTGCTGGTTAATGATTTTTGAAAACTCTCCCATTGGTAACCGATTCGCGGTGCACGCTCCTCATTACATATTTTTCAACCAAGCTCAACTTTATCGGCCCGCTTGCAAACTGCCCGCCATCCTCGCTTCCCTATGTCATCACCTCTCGCCTTGCTACCTCTTCCCAACTGAAAATAACGCAACACCCGGCCTCTATCGCTTTGGAAGCGTACATGTATATCAGGCGTAAGGGTTTGTCACAAGATGAAGGAGGTGGAATGAAGAAACCTCAACTAAATTTTGACAAAAAATACTGTACATAGTTACTGCACTTTGCCTTTGAACAAAAGGTCTGCCCTATAGAAGGGTAGGCCAGGCCATGTACTGTGCATGACACGTGCTAGGTAGGCTGACACAAGCGCTAGTCACAAACACTACACATGGGGACTGTACTCACACTGTTACACTAAGTCCAGTCTTTTGTGTTTCTCAATATCTTGAAAGTCCACAAACAGCCTGCCTTTGTTTTCTTTTTAAAGTGCAGTCTCTGTTTAGTGGATTTATGTTCAGTGATTGCGATGGGGTAATCAGGATATGCCAGCTTATGACGGGCAGGCTTGAGCTGCAGTACTTTCACACAAATGTGGTGACCTTTCCAGTCTCTCAATTCATTTTTTAGTCATGTCCACAAGGCTCTATACGTAGCACTTATTTTATTAAAGAAGCAAACTATCTGACAAAAAAAATGTTATTTTGACAAGACAGTCAATCAATCCTTTCTCTTGTTAGCAATGGTGGCCTGTTCCACTCAAGTTAAGACCAAAAAAGCACCCTTGCTATTAATTATTGCCTTCAAACCCATTTTCTGTTCATCCGAATGAATATGTGGTAGAGATGACACTTCGTCACATTGTTTGGCCATGGAATACATGGAATGGAATGGATTCAAATGTGCAGACTTTAGTCAAATCGAACGTGAATCAGTATTTCTCCTACACCTTGACAAGGGATGTGCACACTTTTCCCCCCACCTCAGCCTACATAGATTGATTATACCTACACATGTAGATCATGTTTTGTGGTAGCAAAAACCCTTTTAACCCCCCAAACAATGGCAACATGGTTGCACAGGAACTGTCATGCTATACAATGCATTAAACTGTTGTAATACTGCAAAGAGACAGAGAAATAATAGAGTAAAAAGCAGAAAAGAACCACTATCCCTCTCTAGGCGAGTGGGGCAAAAAACGAAATCTCAAAATTTAGCACACACACTATGAGGTGCCTTGCCAGTACAAACACAGCCAAATAAACATTATTGTCTATGCGAGCTGGCCTTAGGAAATTCTTGAGAGGATTCAGGGGGAGGGATATCAGATTAGCACCCTGTACGCCCCATTCATGTGAAGCAGACCGGACCCTATAAAGTCCTGTTTCAAACCTGAGGGAGGTCTACACCAAAATTAAGCTCGGATACCTCGGCACAACTTTGGGAGAGTTTGAACCGTTCAAAATGGGGTATCCCTTACCGGAAGGGTTCAGTGATTTTGACATGTCTTTCTTCGGCATCCTTCTGTTTGCTGAGGGTAAGTAGTTTTATACAAATCAGTGATGGTTATAGAATAGGCTACTAACACTGCAAGTCAGTATACCTTCAGAATGTAGGTTTTTGCAGTCATCTCAAAGCTGCAGTGTCTGACTTGTCCCCTTAATGCAACGACTGTCTGACTTTTACATTACATTACATTACACTTAGCTGACGCTTTCTTCATCCAAAGCGGCTTACAGTTATTTAGATACAGGGTATTGGTTACAGTCCCTGGAGCAATATGGGGTAAGGTGTCTTGCTCAAGGGCACTTCAGCCATGGATGAAGGTGTCGGGAGGACTGGTAAGGGTGGGATTTGAACCTACAACCCTCTGATCTTAAGTCCACCTCCCTAGCCCCTATACCACGGCTGCCCCCATGACTTGACCCCTTAAGCTTGCTGTTACCAAAAATTGGTAATGACAATCTGTTTCATACGTGACACTCAGTAATGTCATAGCAATGTTGTCATGGTGTAGTCATAGAGGTAGTGTAATTTGTGAGAGAACTGGAAAGCAGCAAGTGCAGCCTCCATCTTTTGTAGATAGACCAGTCAATGCAAATGAATGGAGAGAACGAATACCGCTGTCAAAAATGGCCTAAAATTGTGTGCATATCAAGTGACACATTTATCAAGGACCAGATTTGAAATGTCAGGCTAAATATCTACTTAAATCAGGGGTCCCCAACCTTTCTGGGTCTGAGGTCTACCAAAGGCTACCCGCGGGCTACTGAGGGCTACCTGAGGGCCACTTTTGTTCAAAATCCTCTACTGATGTCTTGGCATCATTCTCACATTTTTAAATGATAATTTTCTTATACATAGGTTATAAAGAATAAATAATATCATATTTAAATTAAGAAAAGGATTAACTGTGACTAAAATCTGGTAGTCGTCACTGTTTAATAACATCCTTGGTGGGCACCTCAGAAGCTCCTGGAGGGCTACTTGGTGCCCACGGGCACCATGTTGGTGACACCTGACTTAAATCATACAGTATGAGTTGATAAAATATATTTTGAAACCAGTTCATATGCGTTAGGTAGATATTGAGCAGCACATTTCAACTATTGTCCTTGGATAGTTTGTCGATGGAAATGTTCACATTATCAGGCCCATTGTCGACAGAGGTGAGTCCACTTCTCCATTCATTTACATTGCTCAGGTCTACCTATGAAAAATGGCTGCCAGGATTGCCATGAAAAAGGGGGCAACGTCACCTCTAGTCTTATGTTCTACCTCTATGGGGTGTAGTTGAGCTGCATTTCTGAAGTTGCTTTACAAAAAAATTACCAACATTTTTGGAGGGTTAAATAATGCTTTTCAAATGTCATGGAACAATCATGGAACAATGGAACAATCATGAAGTTCCCACACACCTTGACTAACAAATATCCTGTGAGAATCACTGTATTTAAAGAGCTTCATTGCAAAATGACGTATATCCATTTTGGAACATGTTGGGAAATTTACATTTTTGTATTGGGCATTCCATTGCAGTGCATTGCATTGCAAAAGGCATTTTACATAGGTTTAAAAACTATGTTCTCAAAAATGTTTAATGGCAAGAATTCACACATAGATGCATTTCCAACAATAAAATGCAAAGTCAAAATGTTGCTGTAGATACGTCTTTTTGCATTGAAACTCTTCACTTGTTGTCACTAAAATGCCTCATTCTGCTTCTGTTGAACTGTTCCGTCAATTTCTAACACTCGTGCCAACGTGTGCTTTTATTCTGTGCAGGTCTCCTGGGACTCTTTCTGAACTCTGTTTCAGCGCTGTCTTTTATACTAGTTAAAGGCCAACGAGATCCCAGCAACTTCCTGGTCTTCAACTTGAATATTGCTGATATTTTGCTCAATATCAATGCTCTGGTTGCTGCCTATGCCACCTACACAAGGTAGATCATACATTTTGATGTCCTGACAAGGGTCACTTTATACACTCACGTGTTGTTTGTGAAATATATTTAAGAGCCCAGATAATGTCCTTCTTGAACAGCTCCAGGCAAAATCTCCATGGGACTGTTTTGATGTCTGTCAGATTTAAAGGAGCCCTATTGCCCCTTTCCTCTGCCAATTTTCTGGTAGGCCTACAGCTCAACATAGCGCGACTTGGCCGCCACTTTTTGCTTTAGGATTGAGCTGTGTTACGCCTATTCGAAAAGCAAAAAGTGGCGGCCGAGTCACGCTTTGTCGAGCTGTAGGCCTACCAGAAAACCGGCAGTGGAAAAGAGGCATATCTAACTTATTCAAATGAATTGCCCACCTTAAGTCAGTTTCTGTTGTCTGTGGGCAGGAAACACTTGTGAAAGCTGCCCATTACAATCTTACAAAGTCCTACATTTTAGGGAAGACCATATAGAGCTCCCATGAAAACTGACTGAGAGATGGTTCAGAAATATTTAAAGATCTGTTAACCCTTTTGAAAACAGTCCCTTCACCTTGGTAGTCTGGCACACAGTAAATAATACAGTGTTAATTCAATTTAGTAGGCTTATCCTCCAGATTGTAGTTGGTCCCAGAGTACGCACTACGCGTTGAATTAACACTGCATTTTTACTGCGTAATGTACTGTATGTATAACTCATTACAATCTCTTACCAGGGTCTGGCCCTTTGGTGCACATGGATGCAACATGCATGGATTCGAGGGATTAACTGCAGTTTATGCATCAATTGCCTTCATTGCACTTGTTTCCTGGGACAAGTACCACTACTGGTGCACTCGTAAGGATTTTCCTGTACCATTTTTCTTCTGAAGTCATAGAACTACTGTAGGAACTATCTAAAGATTTTGATTGTACTACATTCTCACTAAAAGTCAATATTTGCCACTAAACAACTTAATTCAAGAGTAAGAGAGAGAGAATAAGTTGCATCTGTGAGGTAGGTGTAATAAAACTCTTCAGGTGCTCATCGGTGACCAAAATGCAAAACTTGATGAGAAGAGAGGGTCCGAGGCACTCTGAAGTCCGCTAAAAGTCCTTTATGGACATCAAGCCAAAGTCCATATTTCAACAAAGGACTTTTAACGGACTTCAGAGTGCCTCGAAACCTCTCTTCTCCTTAATTCAAGAGTATTTGACCATGGTGGGGTGACGTGACATTGCTTCCTTCCCTCACAGAACAGGAATTGTACTGGGCCACCTCTGGGACCATGTGCGTGTGTGTGTGGGTGGCAGCCATCTTCTGGGCAGCTCTTCCTCTACCCTCTTTCGGCTGGGGCGAGTTTGGCTTTGAGCCGATGAAGAACGCATGCTGTTTAGACTACACCAAAAATGACTGGTAAACCATCCAACTCTCTCTTATTTTTTTAATTACGTCCACCAAGGACGTTATGTTTTTTTGTCTGTCTGTCTGTGTGTTTGTCAGCAAAACTAATCAATGGATTTGGACGAGACTTTGTGGAGTTGTTGGTAATGAACCAAGGAACAAGTGATTCAATTCTAGTGGTGACCCGGATTACGAACCGGAACCAGGATCTTTTTAAAGATTCTTCACCATCGCTGGCCTATAAATCTAGACGCCCCTAGTGCCCGCAAATTGAATTGCGGACAGGGCAAATCTTGCTGTCAGCGGCCCTGCTGCTACAAACACTCGTGCTTCTCTCACAATTAACTAGCCTGGGAAAACCCATGCTATCCTTCCAATCTGAAAGACAGCATGGATTCTATCCCCCAGCGAGGCAACCAAATCATGGGGCCCAATCAGAGAGCGGGGAGGGATGGAAATATGATGTGTATTACATACTTGACAAATGGAAGCTTGCAGTTTGTTTGAATACAACTGACACGATTGGCTATGGGCTACGTATACACCAAATGATACACGCTTAACAGCCAATAAACGGCCTTGGCAATCGCAAACCGCACCTCCCCTACAAGAAATTCAGTAGGCAGTCTCCACACCATATCTCACTTGTATTGTGCTAACAAGTGAAACACATCTCTAATACAAAGCTTTAACTTAGCTTCACTTGAGAAAAGTAGCTCAATTCTGTTCTTGTGCAATTTTTCAGAGTTGTATGTATAATCCATTCTATGACCACCTTAACAGACAGCTCCACAGTCCTGCACTTGGTCAACACATTGGCATGCCTTTTAATCCAGCCATTCTTGGATTAACTGGTTTGATGATGCAAGGCACTAAATGCTAAGCTTGTGTGAAAAAAACACATTGGTGTTAGAAAATGTGTAGCATTACCAGAAAGAAAACCAAACAATTTACCTATCATAAAAAGAAATGCAGTGTTTTCTTTCACTATTGTTGTGATGACAATTTACACAAAGCTTTAAACACAATGGGGAGGCCAGCAGTGTTGCATGATTTTCAATGACAAATAAGCGACTGATGTCCTAAAAACAAGCCCAAAAGAAACGACTGATGGGCGTCGGAAAACAAGCCCAAAAAGCGACCGAAGGGGTGGGTCGTCAGTCGCGTGCCTAGTCAGGGAAGACCTTGCTTTTTGCGGGGGTCTGCGTGGCAGCTAAAATCACCACAAGTGACCACAGAGAGTGGGAGTTAACAGTGCTGTAGTAGGGTCACTTGTAAGGATGAGTGAGAAAAAAACGAGTTGCCATTGAGAAACACATCCAAATCATCGGCAGAGAAAACAGCAAGCCCAACCCTAAAAAGAACAAGACAAAAAAAACCACAACCCGCGACTTCACAAAATTAAAAGCGACTGCTCAAAAAAAGAAGCCCAAGGTCGCTTATAATAAGCGGACTTGGCAACACTGGAAGCCAGATCAGGATGATCCCTCATTTATTGTCTCTCTCTGACCATAACTTCAACATTACCTTTTAATAGTAGATAGTATGTCTAGGCTCCACTAGGGTACGAGTTTTACTATATCACACTACACTTTGGTGTTAGTTCGACTAGTTTGTAAATGTAATATATTTAAAAAATCTGTGACTACTACTTGACGTAAATGTACTACAGACAGAAATATGATGACTCTCATGTGGAAATGCCCGCAGATTAACAATTTGTTTTATGTATGTAATGATGTTCTTTCTTCCACAGGGCATACATCTCTTACTTGCTGACAGTCACAGCCTTCTACCTCCTAATTCCAATGCTAATCATGCACAGCTCATATGATTCCATCTACGCATACTTCAAGAAGACCCACAAGTACAAGGTACAGTAGCAAGACTTTGCCCTCCTTGTGATGCAACACCTTCAGTGTTGCGTCTAGTCAGGCCAAGAGCAATACAAATAAAGTTTATGAGCTCCCGAAAAATCGGGAACTCCTCCCACTTTGTTGGGAAGCAAACAACCATTAGCAAACTAAGGGAGGAGGGTCAACCATGCCGTTTGGGAAATGTTAATGGTTATGCTCTTGGTTAGACAAAGTCTCGAAGAAATTTGAAAGTCGATGATAATCAGGCTAAGGTACAGACTAGAGCACCACAGAAGGCTTTGTAGCCACTTTGTGCAGACAGGACCGTCGACCGTTGTCTATTACAGGGTGCAACTGGAGGTACGCCGTGCAACAAGGGGCTACACTACCAAAATGCAGAGTCAGAGAGTCAGAGTGTACTTTATTATCCCTAGGGGGAAATTTGTCTTGGGCTTCACCCACTGCATTGTATACAGTTCTCACACACACACATACATTCATACAACATAAAAAACATAAAAAAAACATAGAGACATTGAACTGTGCACTGCACTGTGTGTGCATGGCGTGTCTATCTTTCATTATGCAGATCCAAAGTATAATGTTACCATAATGTATTTAACCCTTCAACAACACATGCCGTGATTTCTAAAATGGCCGCTGTTTTATCTCTCCTTCCAGTTCAACACCGTCATCCCAGAGGCCTGTCTCCTCCTGACCTGGGGACCATACGTCTTCCTGTGCTTGTATGCCTGTTTCTATAATCCCAAAGACTTTACACCAAAGTTGAGAATGGTAAGAAAACTTAATCATGTTTACATGTTTTTCTTTGTGTAGCATATCCTGTATGTTTCCTGTGTGTTCCCTCTGTGGTACCAAAGTCTTGCTTAATTTGTGTTCGTCCATTGTCACACCTTCTCATGCCCACACAAAATTTCTCTCTTGTAGAGACAATAAAGGCGAATCTAAAGCTAAATCACATTTCCTCAGTGTAGTGTACTATGGACAGTGACACGCACTTATATACCTTATACAATATATCCACACACTGGTAGAGCTGCATTGCTACCTTTAGTAATAAGCCGTGCCAAGAAAAGACATTGCTGAAATGGCCATGGTGAAATTGGAGAAATCACCTATTGACCACACAGCCAAAAGGAACACAATGTGTTATTTCTGATGTGTTCATACTGGTGAGTCAAGTTCCATCTTGGCAACCGGGAGATTCTAAAACCTTAGTCAGTGCTGATAACTTCGGGCATGGTTGCCAACCTTTAACAACTTTTAACAAAATATTTGACCTTGGTTGACGTTTTCACCTTCAAATTTGACCTTAAAGGTCAAGTTCCATGTTGGCAACCGGGTGATTCTGAAACTTTAGTTCATGCTGAGAACTTCTAGCATGGTTGTCAACTTTTAACAAAAAACACCATCAGGGTCTTTTCAGGGTCATGGCCGGTCGACTATTAGTGCTTTGTAGTTATCAGCAGACTGCTGAGATCAGTAGTGTTGTGGAGTGTATAAAGTAGTATTTCTCAACGGGGGCCCCAGGGGACATTGAGGATCCCTAGGGAGACGTTGAGAAGGATGCAGCTGAGTGGGGGTGTGGCTTAGTTCCCATTGGGAGGCATTAGTCTATTTCATGTTTCAATACTAAGGGGGCGTTGGCAGGCTTATGATGATGTCAAGGGGGCGTTTGGCGGCTTATCATGAGGTCAAGGGGGAGTTTGTTCAAAAAAGTTTAAGAACCACTGGTATAAAGTCTCATGCATTAATGCTCCAGACTAAGAAAGAACATGTGCTTTGTCCTTTTCAGATGCTGCCGGTGTTGGCAAAGACCTCTCCACTATTCAACGCTGTTCTTTACTCTTTCACCAACGCGGCCTACAAAGGTGGAATCTGGACGATGATCACAGGAGAGAAGAGCACTGCAAAGAAAACTAATTAAAATAAAAAGACAAAAACTTGAGGAAATGACCTACAGTAACTCTTCTTTCACTGTGACTACACCAAACGGGCCAATCATAACATGGGGGGGAAATGAGAGGTGAAATAAAGATGTCTATAATTCTGATTCTGAGATGTATGGTATGTTGTAGTGTTTGCTCATGGCTTTTAATAGCTCATTGTAATTTTGGAGTGAGTAGTCCACTTAAAATTCTCTTCAGGTGGCCAAGCAGTGAAGCTAGCGAAGCTAGAGTGTTGGCAGCCTTTCTTGATTTTCTTATATTTTTAATCCATGGCAGGATTATGTTTCAACAGATTCTCAGATTCTCTACAAACACCGGCTTAATAGTGATTTGCTCTAATTACTACTCCACCGTTGTTTGTGGAGAATCTGATGAAGTTAGTGGTCGAAGCGTAATCCTGCCATGGAATAAAAAAAGCAAAGAAAAGGGGATTTTAAGTGTGAGGACCCCTCTCTCCAAAATTATAGTCAGCCTTTGTCCTGCACCTTTCCCTGGGGCCTATACTAAGAAGCTGGTTCAAGAGTAAACCAGGTTAAGTTAAGTGGTAAATCATCTAATAGAAGAGCCTGGAGTCCTCATTTTCTTAATAAAACCTCTTAAGAAGGTGACTTTAGATTCGTCATGCACCTGCAGGGGGTGGTGGGGGGGTGGGGGGTGCTGCTGACAGTGCGTCTCCTGCAGTTGCTTTAGCATAGGCCCCTTAGGAAGAGCACAATCTTAACCTTCAAATTTCCACAGCTCATTACATCACACTGCTTCTTGTAGTCATGGGTAGGCCTACATGATGTCTGAGGAGAACTGACATAGGACATGCATTGTCTTATCATCACCACACCAGTTATTTTGACTGCTAAGAACAACGCACCAGTTATTTTGACTGCTAAGAACAACGCACTAGTTATTTTGACTGCTAAGAACAACGCACCAGTTATTTTGGCTGCTAAATGGGCTGATTGGTTTGAAAAGTCCCTTGTATGGCACTTGTAACCTAACGTGTTGTTTACTACTGTACAAACAAATAAAAACATGCTGTATGGATTTTTTGATAAAAGTAAACACATGCTACTGATTATGTCCATTCATAAAAGCTAACAACTGCTCACTTCAGACTTCAGTAAATTGCAGTAGTGTGAGACGTTTTGGGCACCCTTTTGGAAAAGCATTAACATCGGCCTATCTCTGGTTGAGCTCTTAAAGCAGCAACCTCATTTCTAAATGTTACACCACCGGGACAGGGAAACATTTACTAAGTGAAATCATTTTAAGAGGTGTAACAGGAACAGGTTTGTGTGGATTTAAACAAAAAAGTGTAGTGTATAAATTAAGGTATAGACTACCATTAATCTGAAGTAGAGCTCACCTTTGCAGCCGGCAACAACTTGTTTTAATGACATTTTAAGATCTTCAGTAACAATAACAGATAGGCTCAGCCATTGAAATGTTATTCATAATCCATACATTCGTACATTCGTACATTCGTACATACATACATACATACATACATACATACATACATACATACATACATACATACATACATACATACATACATACATACATACATACATACATACATACACTATATAGAAACACACGCGTTGCGCAACATTGGCCCTGGCGCCTGGAGCTGCATTACGCAACATTCAGGCTCATGAGATTTGAGAGAACTTTATTAAAAATCTCTGTTGGTTTGAGATGACTGAACACATTCTAATGAAAGATGAGGGTCTTAGCGTTTAAATGCAACTCAAGGCATATTTTTATGTACTTCAGAAGCTGAGATATTTAGGTTTTTATAGGCTGAGGTCAGATTTTCTTTAAAAGGGCTCAGGCATTCATCACCCTTTTTTGCAGGTGCCTTAGGCGTCAATGGGTTTAAAAACAGGCTACGGAATAGGCCGCTAGCTGTGCCAACTGTCAAACTGCACCGTCAAGAATCCAGCGTCTCTGTCATGCTTGTGTGCGTGCTTAGTCGAGCATAGAAGCGATCGTTTGGATATCATCCATATGATTTCTATAGGGTTTTCATTTAAATATTGTCAGCATTCTATGTGTGTTTAAGTTAGACACGTGCACGATCGCATGACATCATAGGTGTCCTGTTCTTGGGGAATAATGGACACCTGGTCAGCCAATTAGACGACGT
The DNA here is from genome assembly GCF_034702125.1 of Engraulis encrasicolus. Lineage (NCBI taxonomy): Eukaryota > Metazoa > Chordata > Actinopteri > Clupeiformes > Engraulidae > Engraulis > Engraulis encrasicolus. Next base: position 21,419,798 of record NC_085873.1, read on the forward strand.
TCCGTCTACTCACTGGGCGATAAATAATGTTAAATGCTACCTTTTTTTAACTACCAGTTTTTATACCAGTTCTTTTTAGACCAATTCTCTGGTTCACTTAAAGGGTACTATGTGAAAATAACAATTACCCTTGCACTCCACTCATTGTATGATTGATCCCCACACAACTGGCAATCAAGTCCATTACGTAAGTGTGCATAGTGAACCGCTTAGCAGCCTCTCTGGGCTTGATCTGGGCTATGTGAGAGCCACACGCCTATAGAAACTATAAAGAAGCATTTCTCAACGGGGGCGGTACAGCCCCCCAGGGGGCCTTGGGGAGCCCTGGGGGGACGTTGAGAAGGATATAGTTGGCGGGGCGATGCTTAGCTGTCATTGGGGCATTAGTTCATTACATTTTTTTAATACTAAGGGTTAGGGTTAGTTGGCAGGCTAATGATGAAGTCAAGGGGGCGTTTGGAGGCTTAGGATGAGGTCCAGGAAGTTTGGGAACCACTGCTGTGAAGTGAAATCCACTTGTTCTACTGGTACAGGGTTTGAACCTATAATCTGCTTTTCCAGACCAATCACTACACCTCAACTCTCACATAACATAAACTAGAAATGCACTCGGAGAGCGCAGACCTCCGCCAATATATTAGAACATGATCGTGATAGAACATTTCACTATGTCACATAAGTTAATTTCTTACAAGTCTTGTTTTTGTAGACTTAGAAACTGGAATGTCAACATTCGGCCTATCCCACAATGGTGAAGAATCTTTTTTTTAAAAATTACACCAACAATTTAATCCAATTTAATCACTTGTTCCTTTTGTCATTTCCAACAACTCCAAAACATTTTATCAAAATCTGTTCATAACTTTTTGAGTTATCCTGCTGGTAGACAAACATACAGACAGACATACCATCATGACCAAAGACATAACTTCCTTGGCAGAGGTAATGATGTATTTTACCACACACTTTAGCATGTAACCGCTCAAAAGTTCCCTGTGAACCCACAGCACAAACAAGACAGTTGGTCAAGCACAATTGTTTGCCCTGAGGTTGAACAGTAAACATACTGCGACTTACTGTGAAAAGTCTTGTTACATCGCAGTGCATTACAGTACATTACATCACAGTTAGCAGACAGCCACAAAGCAACTCCAAACAGAAGCCATAATCTGCAACGTGCAGTGAAGTATATAGGGGTTAAGTACAGAGTACCACAAGTCAGATCCACTTTTTCTACTGGTACAGGGTTTGTAAATATACTCGTCTGCCACAAATACATACCATGTATTTTATTAGATATTTTAGCCGTTGACAATCCAAAGCTCTCTTTCAACTCACTGCAAATATTGCCAGATCAGAAAAACAGGCAGAGAAGCAAACCAACTGAAAACACCTCTGCCATTATCCAGTTTTCAGCGTCAACACATTTGTCTTTTGGGGGTTGGGTGACCTCCAATAAGGAAATTCTTTGACGGATTCATGGGAGGTTTTTCCAGATTAGAGGGACCGTATATACGCCCATTCACGTCAAACAGACCCTTTAAAGACCTCTGTTTCACAACTTTCTTCATTAGAATGTAATTTGAAGACACAGAAGAACATGGAAGAGTTTGAGGAACCGCTGGAAATGGCGGCATCTGCCTTACCGGATGGGTTCAGTGATTTTGCCATGTCTGCCTTTGGCACAGTGCTCTTTGTTGAGGGTAAGTAAGCCTGTCATGCGCACTGATGGACAGAAAACAGCTGTGGTGGCGTTACTGTTTATAGATTACTGTTTCTGGATTAGTTTCTAGATTAGGCTAGTGCAATACAAGGCAGCAGTTCTGTGTACTGTACAATGCAAGTATGCAAACGTCATAGTTTCACAGCTGTCTTGTCTGCGTTAAATAATGTACCGTAATAACACATTATCAAATAACACAGCTATCAACTACAGCTCAAAATGCTCTGTGTTCAAAACCATCTTATGCTACCTGTTTTATTCTATTGCATGACTGAGCAGAAGCTGAGCTGTTCCATCAATTTCTAATATTGTTGACAATGTGTGCATTGTTTTACTTTGTGCAGGTCTTCTTGGATTTTGTCTTAACGCCACTGCAGCGCTGTCTTTTCTGCTGATTAAAGACCAAAGAACTCCCAGCAACTTCCTGGTGTTCAACCTGAACATCTCTGACCTCATGCTCAACATCAATGCTCTCATTGGTGCCTATGCCAGCTATGTCAGGTAGATCATTATGAGGAGTAAGGAATTTCTAGAGGTTCTTCTAGAATTTTACTGGAACACTCTACAGCTCCTATAGACGTCTGTGTTAAAAATCTCGCAAAGACATTATGACATCATAATGAGAACTCAAAATTTGGGCAAAATTCTAATCACATATTTGTGATGGTACTCCTCAAAGGGTTAAAGCCCGACATCTTCTTGCTGATCACACGGGGACATTTTCTTCCAACAATTACATATAATTCATAAAAACAAGGATTGAAAAACATATCTTGTCCGTATCTTGAATTTTCCATGTTTGTTGTCAAAACAGATTTTAAGTTCTCATTGCATGATTTTTTTCACTGATTTTGAATGCTTTCGTTTGTTTTGGCTAAACATGTACACTGTCAAACATAGCACTCTGTCTCAGTGTGTTTAGTCTACTGAGAGGTGGGCGGAACAACAGGATTTAAGACTTACCAAGCCCCTGAAGCCGGTGGTTGATGGCTGTAGAGTAGTGTAGCCTACAGAACAGAACGTAAAGGTCTGGGTTTTAGTAGGTCAAAGGAAATCTCAAGCAAAACCACTACTGCAAGCACTTGAGCTGGTTCAATCACTGTTGTGTGTGCACGCACGCGTGCGTGTGTGTGCGCTCCATGAGGTGAAGTGCAAGTTCCAAACATCAGTCGTTTTAAAGGAGCACTGTATACCTTTTCATTTTAAATAGCCTAATCCCCTAAACTAATCACTGGATGCTTAAAAGAGACTCTCCTGCCTGTTTTCACTGTTTGCAAGAAGAAGATCACGTCTACAAAAGCTGGGCCTCCTGTCACGGTTTAGATCAAATGTTGAGATTACATTACTAACTCATTTTAAAGACCGTGTAGATTTTCCCTATGCGGAGCTCCCATGAGAAACAGTGGAGAGAATGTTGAAGTGGTTTTCAAATGTGTTTGTTGTGCTAGTGATGTTGACTATGATTATGTCCTCGATTGTGTGTCTCTTTGGTTAAAAAGCATCTGCCAAATGCAATGTAATTTAATGAATTGTAATTTAATGCAATGTAATGTAATGCTTGTTAGGACTTAAATTACCACAGTCTGCTAATGTATACCTCATCACAATTTTTCGTTGCCACAGAGTCTGGCCCTATGGCACGGAGGGATGCAACATTCACGGATTCGAGGGATCGGTTGCTATTTATGCAACAATCAGCTTTGTTGCCCTTATTGCATGGGACAAGTATCACTACTGGTGTACTAGTAAGTATTTGGTAAAGACAAGTAGGCTACTAGACATAGTGATGGCGAGTACTGTGAATGATCTGTCTCCGGTCAGAAATGTGCTTTCTCACTTGCACCAACCACCTCCCCGTTCACATACCTTCCGTCTCTGTTTGAGCAATAAATCTGGCCTCCTGCCCTAGATTCCTCTCCAGTTCACCTTACTCCTTTAGTCTCTGACCATGATTGGCCAGGGGGTGTCCGCTCAGACCTCACGCATATCTGCAGGCGCAGATACTGCCCGAGCTCTCAGTGGCGCTCCGTACTCCCAAGCTCGAGAATGTCTACCGCGAACACATTTCTCGGCTGTGGCACTACTTCAGCACCACGGCCAGCGATCTTGCCCCATACGCCACATAATCCAAGTTAGGGATGCAAATTATCGATTAATTCATTAATCGTTAGTTGGTTGCCTTATCGATCGACTTACGATTCATTGATAAGCGGCGTTTTTCCCCCGAAATCTCAATGATCTAAAAACTTTAATTAAAAATTTAGATAAAATACTACATTTAGATTCTATTCAAATTATTTAATCCAAAGGTGATTTAAATATTCCCACTATTCACACCCCTCTTCACACATACTCTTCACATGCCCATTTCACTTGGCGATTCATTGCGATTAATGGTTTTTAATAGATTAACGCATTAAACGATTAAAGTCGATTAATTGTTTGCATCCCTAATCCAACTATGTCAGCTTCTTGAGTGCAGTGGTCCATGCGCGCGGACCACGTGAAGCACTTTTGATGATCGGTCCACTGCCTGGACAGCCGCTCTCCTACAAGAGCAGCACGATCACATGAAGTCAGTTCTCCAGCAAGAAATAAGATGTATGCATACATGATTAATCCAGATTTCCGATAGTGAACTAATGAATGGCTAGTATGGATAAATAATTGAACAATCAAGTCATTTACAATTGTGGAAAGGTGTGCAACAGCGTCCTATGCTCTCACAGAACAGGAATTCTACTGGGCGACCTCTGGGACGATGTGTGTGGGCGTTTGGGTGGCGTCCATCTTCTGGGCAGCACTTCCTCTACCGTCTTTTGGCTGGGGCGAGTATGACTTTGAGCCAATGAGGACCTGTTGCTGTCTGGACTACACCGAAGGAGACTGGTAAATCCCCCAAACTTCGTTTTGGGTAGGGTGTGCACATTCAAAGTCACTTGTTGCAGGTGCGAGACAAAAGCGTCAGTTTAAGAAGGTAAGTCTGCACATTGCTGAATAACCCCCCCAAAAATAAACTTTATTAAATGAAAACAGCAACGTTTCGATCACCCTGGGTCTTTGTCAGGCTTCCTGCCTGACGAAGATCTAGGGTGATCGAAACATTGTTGTTTTAATTAAATAAAGGGTTTTTTTGCGCTTATTCCGCAATGTGCAGAGCTACGTACCTTCTTCAAAAATTCTCCAAACTTCTCATTACCACTGCTACTATCACCAACACTCATCGTTGTACTCCATTCTTTATGTGAACTTCGTTAGAAATAAGTACATAGGAAAACTACTTCTAATGGAAACGCTTAAATGGTTGTCACCATTACTTAGCTCGCCTTCCAAAGAGAAGTAACTAATTTGTCTTTTCCTGTGTGTACTGTGATGTATTAAGATACTTTTGCCATCTTACCCAGCCTGCAGCAATGCAGACCTCCACACTGGCTTGCATTTTAATCCAGCCAATCTCGGGTTACTTTTGCTTGATGATGCAATGCTGAAACTCTGAGCTGTTTGTGTGAGAAACACTGTAGTATTCCCACAAACAAATCCCACAGTAACCCTTAACTGACCAAGAAAGTAAATTAATTAGCATGCCAAATTATGCAAAATGATGTTTTACTAAGAGATTTTTTTATTGGGATAACTCCTCATTGCCTCTTCTTAATGTTTCATTTCCAATGTGAAAATAGCTCTTATTATAAACCCCAATGTGTCTTACTATTTCAGGCTTGCCACCACATTCCTTTTCGCTTGTAGATTTCTCTCTGTATCAGTTTCTCCATTACATATACGTTAAAATACATTTTTTTCTCTTCCACAGGAAATACGCCTCTTACATGCTAACTATAGCGTTCGTCTACCTTCTTGTTCCATGGGGAGTAATGCGGAGTTCATATGATTCCATCTACGCATACTTCAAGAAGACCCACAGCTTTAAGGTACAGGGAATCACAGAAAGCGTAGCCCGTTAAGGCACGCTGTAATAGTCATTGAAAGATTAATTGCCATCGTACTACTCTACCATGACATAACACAGGGCCTTTAGTAATGCACTACGACTCGGTCATTGCTATTCTGGTGACAAGTTTATAACGCTGTGTTTTAACAGGTTTACCAACTCTTTGCTCAGTAGTGGTATTACTAGTGTAAAGGTCTATTAGTAACACTAACACATTTGTAGTGTTTATTATCACATTGACATCGCAACTTATTCCTAAAAATGGCTGCTATTTCATCTCCCCATTCAGTTCAACACCTTTATTCCTGAGGCGACCCTGTTCGCCACCTGGGGTCCCTACTTAGTATTGCTACTGTACTCCTGTGTAGCAGACGCAAAAACAGTGTCCCCACAGTTCAGAATGGTAAGAAAAGTTCATGACGTTTCATTAGTGTAATGCACTGTAGACACACACACACACTCTCTCTCTCTCTCTCTCTCTCTCTTTCACACACACACACACACACACACACACACACACACACACACACACACACACACACACACACACACACACACACACACACACCCATTCATATTAAAGCAGTGTTTCTCAACTGGTGGGTCGCGACCCAAAAGTGGGTCACGTAGGGGTCATTGGTGGGTCGCGGAGCCGTGGTGTAAAAAAAGCGAATTCATTGATTCGCTAAAAAAAATGTCCAACTTTTCCTGCAAGAATTTACCACTCGTATTTTGATAAGCGATTGTAATCCGCGTCATCTGTCGACAGTAATAATTGTTATTACACAGGCTTAGTATGGTTATATTTTGAGAATTGTATTGGATTGACTTGAACGCTAAAAAAATTGGGTCGCGACCGAATGGCAGTGGAAAATGGTGGGTCCCAAGACTGTTCCAGTTGAGAACCACTGTATTAAAGGATACCCTCTTTTGTACAACAACCATAGGCCTATCATAAAACCATGCACACCCTACAGTCTGTCATATTCCCCTCTGGATTAATAAATTGTACTCTACAGCATATTTAACATGACAGTTTTGACACCATCTTATCAGAGGTGGATTAATTGAACACCCAACTGGGCACAGGCCCAAGAGACCAGGGGTGCGTTTCTCGACAACATCGTTGCTAACTAAATTAGCAACTTACTTGGTTACAATGCAATTTCCCATTGGAAACCTCTTAAGTTGCTAACTGATTAGCAACAATGCTTTCAAGCGACGGGGTCCCAGGACGAACTGAATTTGAAAGAGTTTATTTAAATGAAGCCTAAACTGAACCTGACATGTTTATACTGGTAGTGACGTGCAACCTGGATTAAGAGGCCAAAAACCAGTGCCCCATCTTCCAGATTACCTGGTTTCACCTGTCCCAATACATTGGTTTCCCGTTTGCAAACATGCCTGTCTGCGCGTGCAGCTGAGGATCCCTCTGTCTGCAACCTCTGATTGTTTGGAAACTGCCGACACTCAAAAAATGTGGTCACGTGATTGGCTGCTTAGCAACTTGCCCCACATGATAGTGCAAATGTTTTTAAATGGGAAACCTACTGTATCTATAGGGCAGTTGTTCAGGTGAAGCCAGGTCTTTTGGAATACGTGGAACTGGATTATAGCTTCTGAATCCCGGTTGCTCAGCAGGCTGCAGAGATCAGCAAGGCTGGGATGTGATTCTTGAAAGCATAGTTGCTAGCCAGTGAGCAACTGGGGTAGTGTCCAATGGGAAATTGAATTGAAACCAGCAAAGTAGCTAATGTAGTAATAAACTATGGTTTCGAGAAATGCAACCCTGGTCGAGTATCCGATACGATGCACTAACGTTTATGGTCTATGATTAAGAAAGAACATTAATGGTTTGTCTCTTGTTTTAGGTGCTCCCTGTGTGGGCGAAGACCTCCACGATATTTAACGCTTTCATTTACTCTTACACCAACAAAACCTACAAAGATGGCATCTGGAGGCTGCTTGGAGGAGGACAGAAGATTGCTGAGAAGAACAAAACTTTTTGAACAAAAGACTTGAATGAGGAAATCAATAAGCACTTACACTGCGACTACAACAAAATGGACCATTTTATAGGAGAAAAAAATGAGAGGAAGTTAAGATATTCCTATAACTATATAATATTTAAATTGAACAATTATATAATTTCAGATGCATGAAGTGTTTGCCTCTGCCTTTTGCTCCTACAGTACTGCCCTACAAAGTCAAAGTGCAATAATTTTGTTAAAATTAGGTTAAGACTGAAAATGGTCTCCAAACCCTCCTTAATATTGTGCCAAAGCCTTATGGTCCAAACGTGTCCTGTTTTAGAGATACTGATGTGTCACATTTGCAGTGACTACAATATCCAACCTAATACCCGTAGTTTGAACACCTTTTTCTCAGTTTCAATGCTGGTGTAGTTACTGCACTTTGCCTTTGTGGGGAAGATTAGCTTTGACCATTACTTCATATTTCCTCATGCTGTCACAGCTCTATGGTCTCTGGGAAGACCTGACACTTGGGACATCTTTTATATCACGCACAAGAGGCAAATGACCTGACCTGAATGGGCTGATTTGTTTAGATAAATCCTTTCATGGCTGTTGTTGCCTTACATGTTTACCTTTGTATGGACTTTTTATGAAATAAATGTCACTGTTTTTATCGATTACACCGGTGGTTTTCAAAGTGGGGGCCGGGGACCTCTGGGTGGGGGCACGTGGGGGTGTTAGGGTGTGTGTGTGTGTGTGGGGGGGGGGGTGGGGGGTGGGGTGGGGGGCGGGGTACAGCAAGTTGAAAGGAAAAGTATGGCAAAACAAAAAAACTAATATCCTATTTGAATTAAATGAATAACTAACATACACCAAAATAAACCAAACTGTGTTCCCTTAGTAAGAACTGCCTATATGAATTGATTTAAATATATTTTATATAATAATCTATTGCATCTCTACTATTATTATTATTTTATATATCCCAGTAGGGCCCTTACTGGAATGCAATTTTTGATGTCTAAGGTATGCCCTTGGAGTCAAAATGTGGCAGCATAACTTCACTGACGGTTAGGTTTAAGCATAGGTTTAGGTTTAGGCCACATAGTCAACATGTGACGTGGAAGGCATACCCTTGATGTCAAAAATTGCAGTCTGGTCAAGGTAGTCAGAAATTGACTAGATGGGGTAAGACTGTGTTGCGTGGGCACATAATTAATGCATTAAATATACACTGTACACACTGTTTGGTGGTTGTCAATTTTAATACAACAATATTCAGATTTTTAGCTTGTTTCCAAGTGCACTGAGATACTTTTGTGTGGACAGTATATGGTGTTGCACATTATCATACATAAGTTGAAGTACAGAAGTATCATTCAGAAAGTTAACTCTGACGTTTCTGTGAAATCCATAGCATCATCAATCAGCAATACAGTGTGTTGCCTGATTTCCGCTACATTCACTACTTTTCAATATGTTGAGATATACTACCAGCATACATAAATATCATGCATAAATGCACTATGGAACAGTACATATATCACTTTGACCGCCACTGATTATTGCAACTATTGCATTAATCCTAGATGCCGCCATCTTGGTACAGGGGTGGCGCTATTTAAATGGCCGCCAATGCAGCAACAAGGCAATGCACAAAGCATCCTCTAGGAGGCGGTAATACATATTTGCTGTTACTGTGAGTAAAGAATGTCCCGTAAAATGAAGGTGGTGCCTGGTATGCCAAAAGGCTGAAAGCGACATCTAGTGCTCTGGTCTATTAGCCTGGGAGATCCCATGCTGCTTTGCACAATCGTTCCCATCTGAAATCTCACTTGTGATTAGGTCTGGTGGTAACCAGGCAACTGATGGCCAATCTGGATGTCCAGACCAATCACTACACTACAACTCTCAAATAACATAAATGATGTATTTTACCACATACTTGAGCATTTAACAACTCAAAGGTCTCATTACTTTGCAGTGCATTACAGTACATTATATCACAGTTATCAGACATCCACAAAGCAACTCCAAACAGAGGACATAATCTGCAACATGCAGTGCAGTATGTGGGGGAAAGTACTGTTTACCACAAGCCAGGGTCCACTTTTTCTACTGGTACAGGGTTTGAAAATATAGGCCTACTAGTATGCCACACTTCCTATAAGGAAATTCTTTGACGGATTCATGGGAGGTTTTTCCAGATTAAGGGACCCTATACGCCCATTCACGTGAAACAGACCCTTTAAAGACCTCCGTTTCACAACTTTCTTCATAAGAATGTAATTTGAAGACACAGAAGAACATGGAAGAGTTTGAGGAACCGCTAGAAATGGCGGCATCTGCCTTACCGGATGGGTTCAGTGATTTTGCCATGTCTGCTTTCGGCACAGTGCTATTTGTTGAGGGTAAGTAAGCCTGTCATGCGCACTGATGGGCAGAAAACAGCAGTTGTGGGGTTACTGTTTATAGATTAGTAGATACTGTTTCTAGATTAGGCTGGTACAATACAAGGCAGCAGGCCCATGTACTACTGTCCAATGCTGGCTTGCAAACATGGTTTCACAGTGCTCATTTGGAGACTTCAGGTTGAGAATAAATGGAGTTCCTTTAGTACTGTAGATGGGCCACTCTATGAAATCTGTGCTTTTTATGTCCCATTGAAATTATGTGTTTAACCATGACGCAAAATAGATTAAAATAGCTATCAATTGTATGTCCTAATAACTTAACATGTTATGGATAAATGTTGTAGTAAAAAACAAATATAGAAAAAAATATTTTAAAACATTTTCAAAAGGTACCCTGAATACTGAAAAACATGCAACATAGGCCTACTGGTTGTTGTACAAAAAGAGGGTATCCTTTAGTGTGTGTGTGTGTGTGTGTGTGTGTGTGTGTGTGTGTGTGTGTGTGTGTGTGTGTGTGTGTGTGTGTGTGTGTGTGTGTGTGTGTGTGTGTGTGTGTGTGTGAGAGAGAGAGAGAGAGAGAGAGAGAGAGAGAGAGAGAGAGAGAGAGAGAGAGTGAATGTGGTTTCAGCAGCACATATGTTCAGTCTGTCTGCTCTAATGAATATGAAAAAGAAAATGTGCAAACATTTGCACAGTGTGATGCTGACAGGAAATCTAGCCAGGAATTACACTACTGACTAAAATGTGAATGACCAAGTGCCATAATCTTGTAGGTGCTAAAATTTGTTACACCGGATTAATTAAACCTTATTTTGCATAATAAACACTTTCAGACCCCAGACTGAAATGCAACACGGTTGACTGATGTGGATTTTGCCAATTTTGCCATATTTATTAGAGCGGACGATTTAGCATACTAGCGAACAATGTCACGTAAAGGTCATGCCATAGAGATCTCCACGCTTTCTACGTGAATGAATCAGGGATGCATTTGAACTATTGCGTAAGCAAATGGTATCTGCTAGATTGGCAGTGGCGAGTTGTCATGACATTAGGGTGGGCAGGGTAGACACCACAGACAGAGAAGAAGAAGGAGGGGACAACCCCCTAGGACAGTGTTTCCCAACCAGGGGTACGTGTACCACAAGGGGTACGCGAGCACACCGCAGGGGGTACTTGGAAAAATGTTATTATTGTAACAAATGTATGGAGCAGTCACATCACTACAGAGAAAGCGATATAGAACATGAATTAGGGGGTACTCAGGGCACAACTAAGATGCTTAGGGGGTACGCAAGACAAAAAAGGTTGGGAAACACTGCCCTAGGAGACTGAACTTGAGCTCACTCCTGTATATTTGGTAGACAGGGTTTGGGTTACCTACCCTACTAGACAATTCTTTGCCGCCGTTTAAATGAATGGTGTCAGTAATACATCTTTACTGCTGCTGTGAATAAAGAACGTCCCGTAAAATGAAGGTGGTGCCTGGCCTGCCACAAGACTGAAAGCGACATCTAGTGTTCTTTTTTTTTTAAAGATTTTTTTTGTACTTTATTTGATAGGACAGTGTGAGAGATTGACAGTGGGTGAATTGGGAGAGAGACGAGGAAGGATCGGCAGAGGACCCGGGCTGGGAATCGAACCCGGGTCAGCCATATGGCAGCCAAGTGCCTTCCCGGTTGGCCACTGCAGGGCCGACATCTAGCATTCTGTATATATGCCCAAGATTGATGTTGGATCATATGTCAGGTGGAATTTGGAACAAGATTTCTTGCTGTGAAGGTGGTCACATATGTCATCAAATGGATAGAGGTCCATGCTTTGTTAGCTTTTTTAGGGTCTCCATAACCTGTGGTTTCAGCCATATTTGACCATATATTATGCAGTGATTCTTCTTCCTCTCTGAGCTCTTCGATGTTAACCACCATGGGTATGTCCCTGTAATTGAGGAATGAATAGCTCATTTTCATTTGAAATTATGTCATCCAAGGTTATGCTGCCGTATTTGTTTAACCAAGTACATGTTTGTTCCTAAACCTTTCAACTTGCTTCCTGTTCCTTGAGTAGTTTCCTAAATGGACAATTCACAGAATTTTACAATCCTACTCCATCTCCAATAATGTATACAGGAGGTCATCTGAGGAATATTGAGGACATGATTGCGCTGACAGAAATCCAATAGATGGCCCTCTTTGCGGCCTGTGTTGTGCCCAGTTCCTGAATGTTAAGTGTAGAAATAATTATTATAGCAAAGACTTTGTTTTATATTTGCTGTTACTGTGCAATCTGTTCCCTTTGAAGTTTTCACCTGGGAAGAACAGTATGTGACTAGGAAGATACATCTTCAAGGTTGCTTCACATAAGAATAGCATAGAAGAGTTGTTCTCTCCACTGACCTTTGGCACCCCTGTAATTTCCCCCTTTTGTGTTCCTCATTAAGAACGGCTGTATGGGAAAAGTGAGACAGAAAGAGTACAGAAGGCAAGCAAAGAGCATGTTCTCTAAGCCTCTCAATCTCTCTAGTCTAGTCTCTCCCTTTGCGAAAGCCAATTGTACCCTGACCTGATTGTCGTGGTCTCGTTGTGTATTGTGTTTTCTTAACATTAAGGGACAAAAAAAACTTTAGGACAGTGAATAATTATTGGTGCCAATGATGGAAATGTGTGTCCTGATATATTGTTTTATGATCACGGATGTTGATTTCCACATCAGTATTTTATTTTATCTTTTTAAGTATTTTTTTCGGAGGGGGGCTTTACAAGCCTTTTTTGTTTATTTCTCAGACAGGACAGTGGAGTAGAGACAGGAAATGCACTGTAAAAAAATTCTTGTCAAAATTACGGTGAAAAACTGGCAGCTGTGGTTGCCATTTTTTCACCGTATAAAACACAGAGATCTTGTATATGGATTTACGGTAAGGTAAATTAAGACTTGTAGAATCAACATTTTCAAGATGTTACAATAAAGGGGAGTTACTGTTTAAATAACAGTGACACTCATGTAGGCTCTTGGTATACAGCTGTATAATTAACAATGCAACCCTGTTGTTTTTTAAGTGAAATACTAACCATTCCACAGCATTCATTTGCCTATTTTACTGTCAATTTCTGTTAAAACAACAGAAATTATTCATGCCTTGACGGTATGACTGTTCAATTTACAGTATAAAGCATTTGTTTTTAAGGTGAGTCTCTATTCATTCCACAGAATTTATTGCTAAACCAGCAGCACAATTGTGTTGCTCAGGCGTAGGATTCAAAGTTTATATGTGTTGCATTTAAGTGGAATTCCCATACATTTCACATAATAGGTGAGTCCTATAGAATTACAATCAGACAACTGATTGGACTGATTCTACTCACTGAAGGGTATGAAAATGCATTCCTTTTTTGAAAAAGGCCTGAAAATAACCTTGAGTAAAATGAAGGCCACAGCTAGCGGGGAAAGCACGCTAACAAACAAGCTAGTTAGCCAGCCATACAGCCACCCTTACAACGTGACCTGCTAGCCGGGCCGGCCAGGTCAGGCCAGGTGAGGGCAGGCCGGTCGGCCGGCCGGCCTTACAGCCAGTCAGCCAGCTAGCTAGCTAGCTGCCAACCAGTGAATAGCACAATGCAACAGTCCCGGTTTAAATACATGTTCAAGTGAACCATGTGACCCGAGTGATGAGGCATTTCGCAGGTGCAGGCAGTAAGTTAATCATTACATGACAGCCCTTAGCACTCAGGTGAGGTCAGGAATTGATTGATAGATTGATTTGGATGGGGTAGAATGACAGTTTAAAATAGACTGGGCTATTTCTAAGAGACTGAATCAAGGGATTACTGTCCCAGGTAGACTTTTTCAGATTATACTAGCCTATAGGTATATTTTACACATTAAATGAGGCTAAACTGTAGGCTGTTACCAGAGAAATATATAAGTTACAGTGAATTATTGCAAAATGTCCTTAACTGTTGCACAGTTTATTCAGTTGCCAGCTTCACTGTTGTCAAATCTACAACGTGGAGGCACCTGGAGCCAAGCAGACAATCTGTTTTCTGTGGAGTAATTAATATTTGATTCATTATAACCTCCATTGCTTTCTGTTGGGTAGGAGGAATGTAAATAAGGATATTCTGAATTTTATAGAGGTTTATTTTGTCAATTTGCCTCTCACTCGAAAACTCTGATGGCAAAGCCTCCAAGTCCAATAAGGGAAATGTTGCGCAGGATGAACTTGAACACATGCAGAGGGTTGTAATCTAAGTTAATTGATGGCTACTAATCAAATAGCATGTTGACATCAAACTCTGCCTGTTACAAACCAGGCCTATCAGTGGTTTGACAAGTTTTGCACCTGGAACAAGTGCAATCACAAGAGATCTATTGGACAAAAAGAGGACTCAAAAAGCCTAACACGACCAGAAAGAGCACCTACTTTTTGTAGTATACACAATGTGAAAAAAAACAGAACAGTTCTTTTCCTGTTGGTTCACTTTTTCGTTCACTTACAGCGGATTGAGTTTGGTTCACTTATAGGGGACTCAACAAAAATGGCTGCTCATGTTGCCAAAACATTTGACATTTGAGGAGGCATGGTTTTCATAACTCTCTGGGGAATTAAACATTAACTCTCTAGCTCTCTTAGCTCAACAACTCCGATCCAGAGGAGTCAAATAACACTGTGCAGTCTTGCTGCAACTCTTGGTGTTTAGATTTTGGCTGAACACAGTCTAACCAGTCTGATCAATCCAACTCTGACAAATTTGCTGTGTACATATGACACCAGTGAAAAATAAAGTCATGTACCGTTTCTTGACTACTTCATCTTCACTTAACAGTATTTTCAAATATTTCCTTTTCAGTGAACAGTTAAGTATTTTCTACATAAGACACCAGTGAAAAATAAAGTTATGTATCGTTTCTTGACTATTTCATCTTCACTTAACGGTATTTTCCAATATTTTTTCGTTTACAGAGAACAGTCCAGTATTTTCTACATATGACACCTGTCAAAAAATAAAGTCATGTAGTGCTTTTTGACTTAATAGTAGCTTGCTTTATTTAGTACAGAGACAAACTGTTTTACATTTTACGTTCACTGACTGTTCAGGCATGCAAACAGGTCAGGGGTGAAAAAGGTGACAAGAGCGCGGCGCGGTGCGGCGCGGTGCGGCGCGGTGCGGCGCGGCGCGGCGCGGCGCGGCGCGGTGCGGCGCAGTGCACGCGCGCAAACGCAGGTGCACACGTGTGTGTTGTGCGCAGTGGATGATCTTGTATAACAGTCTCAGACTAGGGGGGAGAGGATTTAGCTAAAAAAGTCTTTAAATGGTGAATTTTGAGCATACTGTAGTTATTAGCGACCAAGGGACAGTGAACATGAGAACTGCCAACCTTACTCCATGACTTAGCTGTCATGTCTGATGGGGGGTTGGGTAGATAGCTTGATAAAATAGGTTTTTATCATGATAGAGCAGTGATTCTCATAGTAAGTTTCCCCAACACCCCATTGACCTCATCAAAACCCTTAGTAGGCCTATTAAAAAATAAAATAGGCCAAAATGCCCCCAAATGGCACTAAGCACCCCTCCTCTCATCAGTATAACACCCCCTCAACACTTGCCTGGTTGTCATCTCATGCATATTTAATCATCATATTTCAGACAACTTGCAATAGGCTGCAAAAAAAATCTTTGTCAAAGTTTGAGTTAGCTACTGAAGTTTTACTCAAACTAGGCTACTCAAATTTTAGCCTATTCACCTAGTATCTCTTACTCTTACTTCACCTCTCCCTGTAGAAAAAAATGAGTAGGAATAGGAACGCTCCAACTTTGACCTGGAAAAAAGTATGTTTCACTAAATATCGTTCACTTTTTTAAGGTCATTTAGATATAGGCCTACAAAGGAATCGGATTACACAAAAACTTGGAATGATTTGGCCAACTGTTGCAATTTGTCCTGTGCCAAACGCTAGACTGACTGGCCCAGCCTTCTCTCTCCCTTCCCTCTGCCCGCAGCATATGCACGATGTTGCATGCCTCGCATAGTCTACATGCGCTTTTTCACCTGTTTTTTTATCCATATTTTTTACCCGGTAGCTACTTTAGACTTTTCCCCCCTAGCGCACTCTCCCGCTGAACTCTCCAAGTTGGATTCACTCGCGCAGAAATCAGATGTCCTTTGCATCGACTATAACCGGAGAACAAGTAGGCCTACAGCGAACGGAAACTGAACTATTCTACTGTTAGCGTAAATTGACATTTCAAATCATTAACCGAAACAACAGAATACCAGGAACACGTGCGTGTAACCAAGCTTTCGGAGCTCTTATGAGAATACATTATTTTTCACGAGGGCAGGGAAGCTCCGGAGTCAAATTATCAGGCAAAACAACTAAACCAACTGTGAGGTGTGGGGTACCTGTTCACTAACCACGCAGACTTCCACGTTTAGAGCTAAATCCAAAGACGGCACATTTCAGGATTTGGGTAGGGGAAAATGGTCGGACACTCTCTATATTATAGAACTAAGACATTTGATATAACTACGCAGCCCAGCCGACCAGAAACACAGGGTTTTGCGCTGTCTTTCGAAGTATGAAGACAGGGCGGGACTTAGATTGAGCTCGTTCTTGTTATTGGCTGTGCCGACAAACAGAAATACTGTGATTGGTCAAAAGTCATTGTCGGTGGTGGCATCTCTCCAGCAATTTGCCATTGAGCTGTATGACATTTTCTGCGGTATACATTTCAACTCGCTCGAGCCCCCCCCGCCCAAATATTTTCTCCTCGGATCTGCACGATTCACAGAAATGACCCATTTTCATTTCAAAACGGCGAATTTCGCCGAAAAGCGGCAAGTTTGCATGCCTGCTGTTGCAATTTGACAGTTTTTTGCCGTAATTTCAACGGGCATTTTTTACAGTGTGAGTTGGGAGAGAGAGAGACGGGGAAGGGCCGGCAAAGGACCTGGGCTGGGAACTGAACCCGGGTCGGCCGCGTAGTAGAAGAGTGCCCTACCATATCAGCCACGGTAGGGCCCATATCAGCATTTTTCAGTAATGTTAATAGGCGTGCAGAAAATCAGATAGAGAAACAAACAAACCTAAATCAATAGCCCTTCCCCTCTCTCTCTAAAGGGGCGGGTTTAAAAAAACAAATAATATTTCCCAGAGTGGCCTTGTCAGAGCCCAGGCACGGCTTTAGCACGTTTGTACTTTGGGGTTGGCCAACAGCGTTGCCAGATTGGGCTGTTACCTGCCCAATTGGGCTACTTGGGATGGCCGTCTGCGGGTAAAGATGGGAAAAATTGGCCATTTGGCGTCCTTTTCTGCAGTCTTGGGCCCATAGAAATCAATGCAATTTATTGACATTGAGCGGAATTTAGCACATTTTGGCAGTTTTTCAGAACCTTTTTGGCAGCTTTTGATCAGACACATCTGGCAACACTGTTAGCCAAGCAAGTGTTGGGAAACTCTTTTGGGAGAGGATTTGGCATTGGAGGTTTTACCAGATTAAGACCCAGCTACTCTATGCGTCTATTCACGTGAAACAGAGGCTATAAAGACCTCTGCATCAGAATCAGAACTCTCTGTGACCCAACTGAACTCAGAGATAGACAGCAGAGCGGGAGCTGGGGGAGTTGGAGACAGCAATCATGACTGTCATTCGCATACCGGAGGCGTTCAGCGATTTTGATATATTTGCGTTTGGCACTTTTCTGTTTGCTGAGGGTAAGTTTATCATTATGCTCTCGTGGACAAGAAACTATGATGGTGTTTTTAGGCTATTAGTTACACAGCAAGCAATGTAGCTTTAAATTGTGTCAATAATGCATGTATGTAGATAAAGAATGTCAAACTGCATCTTAAATTATTCAATATTCAAAACTGTACAGTTTGTAAGCATGTGTCATTGTATGCATCGCTGAGCAGATGCTGCTGCACAGCTGGGGCCTATACTAAGAAGCTGGTTCAGGAGTAAACCAAGTTAAGAGGTAAATTATCTAATAGAAGAATGATGACTCCGGGCTCTTCTATTAGATGATTTACCTCTTAACTTAACCTGGTTTACTCCTGAACAAGCTTAGTATACGTAGCCGCCTGTTCCATCAATTTCTAACCCATGGTGCCAATGTGTGCATTCTTCATTATGTGCAGGTGCTCTGGGATTTGTCCTCAACTCCATCGCAGCTCTGTCTTTTATACTTGTTAAAGAGCAACGGGACCCCAGCAACTTTCTGGTGTTCAATCTGAATATTGCCGATCTCTTGCTGAACATCAACACTCTCATTGGAGCATATTCCAGCTATCTCAGGTAAACCACAAGTTCACTTTTGCCTCTTTTACACTGCCTGTTTTCTGGTAGGCCTATAGCTCGACACAGTGCGACTCGGCCACCACTTTTTGCTCTTCGATTGAGCTGTGTCGTGCACAATCGAAAATCAAAAAGTGGCGGCCGAGTTGCGCTGTGTCGAGCTGTAGGCCCGCCAGAAAACCGGCAGTGGAAAAGAGGCATTTGATGTGCTGAATGAAGCAAAGGACAGCACTGATTGCCACTTATCGCCACAACACCCTGAAGAAGGGCTTTGCCCGAAACATTCGTAGGCGAATAAACAAAGAAAAATCTGAAGAGCGCTATCCTTCGCTTCATTCACTCGTCTGTGTTCTATGTGGCATTCAGCACCTGGTTAAGAACTGTATTAATCATTGGGCGATACTGTGAGCACGTCTCCACTTTAAACTTTGATGTCCATGCATTTCTGCTTGGCTGATAATAATAAATGTAGCTTTTCTCCCAATTTATTTGCCACAGAGTCTGGCCCTATGGTATTGAGGGATGTAACCTGCACGCATTTCAGGGAACCGTTGGCATTTATGCATGCATAAGCTTGCTGGCGCTGGTTGCATGGGACAAGTATCACTACTGGTGTACTAGTAAGTATTTGCACACCCACCCCACTTCTCTTTATCTGCAGCATATAATATATTATAATTTATAACACTAAAATTAAACATCTAATATTATGGATGAACAGGTGACACTGTTGACAATAGAAGGGTGATGTGACACAGAGTTCTACCTACTCTCTCAGACCAGGAATTGTACTGGGCCACATCTGGGACCATGGTCGTGTGTGTCTGGGTGACGGCCATTTTCTGGGCAGCACTTCCTCTGCCATCTTTCGGCTGGGCCGAGTATGGCTTTGAGCCGATGAAGACCTGCTGCTGCCTGGACAACACTAAGACAGAAGGGTAATTAAATCCTCCAACCCCCCTCTCTAATCATTACCACCAGCAGCACTGCTAGTCTCTAGGGGTGTAAATAATAATCGAAATATATTGATGCATCTATCCTACGGCCGACGATTTCATCGAATCGTATTGTATCATGGGGCATTCTTAAGTATCGAAAATAATTGAATCGTTGGCCCCTGTCCAATGACCTCCATAACATAATAGAAGTGGAAAAGTAATTGGATGAAATCGTATCAAATTTTGGGAGGAAGGTTCTGGGGGGTGGGATGGGGATATGTGGAATTTCCTTAAAAGACTGAGTGTAGAGGCTATATACTATATATATACAGAATATATTGGGGTATTATTGTCACATGCTATTGATCGTGAAGCACTTGTACATCAGCATGTCAACATGGACGAAGTACATTGTGACAAAAAAAGTTAAAAAACATTCAAAAAAAGAACTTTCAAAAAGGGCATTTTTGTCCAGACGGGCAAAGGGGCACCTCATCTCTACCTGTGCACGCATATGCAGGGCAGCCTATATCCAACAAAACGATTTTTAAGTGTCACCCGGATTTACCGGTTAGCTTGCAGGTAATCTTCCCAAGACAAGTAACTCGATTCAGCGATTCAGAGATTTAATGTACATATGTGGTATGCTGTTGTGTAGAACACACTTTGACCACCTCACCAGACCTGGAGGGCTGCTAGGTCATGTACAGAGAGTGCACATGTTGGCATGCCTCTTAATCTGCCCAGTGTTGGAACAGAGAGGGAACAGAGGGAAGCCTGAGAACACTAAGCTAAGTAAAGGCTGAGAGACTGAAACACTAAGCTGTTTGTGTGAGAAACAATGCAGTATTCTCGCAAAGAACCAAAGCATTTACCAACCACACAATCAATGGAAATGCTTTCTCAATGACGCAAGACAATGTTTATAGAGATTTAAATACAGCCGGTAGGCACATTCACTTTCGCTTATAGATTTTTTTCTTTCTTTCTTTCTTTCTTTCTTTCTTTCTTTCTTTCTTTCTTTCTTTCTTTTTTACTAGTTTCTAGATGAAATTCTAAATAATTGACAATGTGTCATGAGAAAATGATCACAGTTTATTACATTTCATTTTCTAAAATTAAAACGTTAGGTTTTTTTATTGTTTTTTTATTCCACAGGGGATTCGTCTCCTACCTGCTAGCTATATCTTGCGTCTACTTCCTCATCCCATTGCTGATCATGCACGACTCATACAGCTCCATCTACGCATACTTCAAGAAGACCCACAAGTTCAAGGTACAGTACACAGCACCACAGCACCACACAATGGCTAACTGACTTCCATTAAATGGCATTTGTACCGTTGTTTGGTAGCCTGTCATAACTATCTATTCACAGCTTTATAAACACTTTATTAACATTTAATAATAATTAACATGTTTGTAAATGACCAATAACCAAACTGCGACTGCACAGTGGAGTGGGAATCGACTTCTACTGTGTGAGTTATATATGTGGTTTCATGCCTCTTGGTCTTTGGAGGAGAAACATCCAGCACCGATGCGACTGCGCTCTGTCTTCTGTGTTAGCATAGTATTTCATGCCCATTTATAAACATTTGTAAACATTTTGTTGATAATTAGTCCATTATTTATAAAGTATTTAAAAATATGTGAATAGGTAGTTCTTCTAAAGTGTTACCTATACATTTAAATGCAAATGTGGTGATGCCAGTGTAATGTTGCCTTAGGCCTACAGCAAATTGGGACATTTGGTAAACTGTGAATAAAAACAAAATACTATTTTTCATTTTACAAACATTCAATCTATCAATTAAATGAAGAATTGTGCAGAGACAACATATGAATGGTTAACTCCACAAAATTATTGCTTTGAGGGAAATGTTCTATTTCAGTTGTAGTTTAAATTCATTGTAATGTGTCCTTGCTCTCTGAAATGAATGCATAGGACAAATAAGTAATTTGATGTTAGAAAAAGTAACTGTGGAATGAATTCACAGACAATATAGACTTTTGACTATTAAGCATAGCCATGCTGTAATTCTACACTGATTTACAACCTGGACGAGATGCAGTCCAAGGAAGTAAATGGTATATTTTATTCACAATTTAGCAAGTTTCCCAACTTTTACCTCATTTGGGGTTATAGGATTAGAATTACAAAGATGTAGATAATGATGTTGATCTTGGTCTTCTTTGGACAATAATGCATTTGTACTAAAGGCCAGAGCCTCTCAATCCCAACAAGCCATGATTTCTAAAATGTGGTTATTTTATCTCTCTGTATAGTTCAACACCTGTATTCCAGAGATGGTCCTTTTGTTGAGCTGGGGCCCATACGCTGCCTTCTGCCTGTATGCCTGCGTCTACGATCCTCTGGAGTTCTCTCCACAGTTTAGAATGGTAAGAGTACATCCACACAGGGCTTTGGCTGGGCCCGGGACAAAGACGTCTGGAAGGGCACCAAACCCAATCAATACAATGCAATGAGGGTCCAATTCTGGGCTTCTCTATACCTGGGCCCGGGACAAGTGACCCATTTGTCGTGCTCCCCCCCAGTATTACACCACTATGACAATACACAGGGCCTTTAGGTAATACATTAGGACTTGGTCGTTGCCATTCTGGTAACAGCTACATTATGACAGGGGCCGTTTCTTACTGGGTTAAATATGCATTTTGAACATGTTTAAGTTTGAACGTTGACCGTTGGCTCTTTGCCAGCTTTGCCAGTTTGATGCCAGACTATGGCTGTCATGTTATTGTCTGTCTCGCCAAACTAGTCCATGGTCACATTATTCCTTAATCTGTCACTGTAGCTAATCCCAACGAGCACAGCAGTCATTACACAGCTACATTAGCTTGCCACGATGAGGGACTCGGTGAGATTACCCGTGTTAAGGGCACAGCCACAAGGAAGGCACAGTTGGTTATGAATGTCCTGACTGGTGGTGACACCTGCGGACGGTCATGAATGGTGATGAAAATCGAGCGTGAACTGAACCTGATGTGTTGATACTTGGGGGGTATAGGCTACTAAGAACATGGTCAAGTGATAAACTAGGCTGAGTTAACCTACAGGAAGTGGTAAACCTGTTAATAGATGTACCTGCAGGCATCATTTAGTCAAGAAAATGAGGACTCCAGGCTCTTCTTATTAGATGATTTACCTCTACCACATGGTTAACTTAACCTGGTTTACTACTGAACTAGCTTCTTAGTGGCCGAGTTACTTGGTCATGCTTATTGATCAGCAGCCTGCAATTTGAACTGTAGTGTTGGAGATATGTAAAAAGCTAATGGCGTCTCTTTGTTTTTGCTGTAGATGCTTCCTGTGTGGGCCAAGACTGCTCCCATATGGCACGCTATCCTCTACTCCTTCACCAATGTGGCCTACAAAGGAGGAATCTGGAAGCTGCTGACAGGGCAGAAGATTGAGAAGATCAAAACTTCATAAACAAAACTCTTGAGAACAAGCAATTCCACCCTGATACATTGTGATACACTGATACACGGATACACTGTGATACACTGATACACTGTGATACACTGTGATAGTGTAACTGCTGACCCCAAACTCTGGAACACTCTCTCACTTGCACTGTGTCAATGCACTTCATTCTCCAAGTCTCAAAACCTACCTTTTCACCCTGGCCTACAGCAGTGGTTCTTAACCTTTTTTTCTTAACGCACCCCCTTCCTTCTGCCGAAGACAAGCCACGCACCCCCAACCCAAACTTCTACATGTGTATACACACAAAAAAATTATTAATTACAATGATTCTTGCTTCAGACATTAATCAATACCTTAATGACTTTAAATGGGGACCAAAATATGTTTTCATTTGCTCTTATTCTGCCCTAATTATAATGTTTGCAAGCAGAATTTTGGTCACAACCTCAACGAAAACAAAATTCTGCGCACCCCCTGAAACTTCTGGCGCACCCCCAGGGGGTGCCCGCACCCCAGGTTAAGAACTACTGGCCTACTCAATCATAGTGCTGACTGATTTTATGGTTATGTGATTTTATGGTTATTACCTCCGCCAAGGAGGTTATGTTTTCAGTTGTGCTGGTTTGTCCTTCTGTCTGTTTATCTGTTTGTTTGTCTGCAGAATAATTCAAAAACCTATGAACGGATTTGTATGAAACTTTGTGCAGTTGTTGGAAATGACCAAAGGAACAAGTGATTACATTTTGGTGGTGATCAGGAACCAATATTTGTTTAAAGATTCTTCACTGTTGCTAGACTACAAATGTAGATGCCCCTAGTGATTGCAAATTGAATTGCGGAACAGGGCAAATGTGGTCTATCAAACAGCTGTCTTGGCGGAGGTCTGCACTCTCTGAGTGCATTTCTAGTTACCTCCGCCAAGGAGGTAATGTTTTCGGTCACGTTGGTTTGTTTGTTTGTTTGTTTGTTTGTTTGTCTGTCTGTCTGTTTGTCAGCAGCATAACTCAAAAACGAATCAACGGATTTGGACGAAACTTTGTGGAGTTGTTGATAATGACCCAAGAAAGAAGTGATTCAATTCTGGTGGTGATCCAGATCACAGACCGGAACCAGGACTTTTTAAAAGATTCTATCAGCAGGATAACTCACAAACCAATCAACGGTTTTGGACGAAACTTTGTAGAGTTGTTAGTAATGACCCGTTTTATTGTTGTCTTGACTTATTGCCTTACTGCTTTGTTTTGCATTTCCACTATTTTAATGTACATTGTCCTTGGGTATCACAAAAGTCCTTCAAATAAAAAAGTATTATTATTATTGTTATTATTATATTACTGTTATTATTGAAAGGCATTTACACAAGAGAGCCCAAAAAAGGATCAGAGACAATTCCCATCCAAACCATGGATTGTTTAGGAAACCAAAAGCCTGGAGGGACACTAAGGTTGAATCCCATTTCACCCCTTAGCCCTACGCCTTTCCCCTTCCCCTCCATTTCTCCGCGTTCACGTGTAGGGATAGTGGTGTCCCAATTCACATTAAGACAGAGGGATAGGCATAAGGGGAGGGGCTTTCTACCCTTCCAAACAGAGATTTTCTGAGGGCTCACTCTAAACGGAGGGCAACGACAGACCTCCCAGAGTGCATTGCGAATGCCTTTCAATATTGATGGCATCCACAACAGCACACAAATATGAGTATTTTCGCCGTAATTGACGGTTTGAAAGTGGTTATAATTATTCCATTGTACTAAGTTTTACATTGTCCCAATGTGTAGTGGGCATATTCTCCATGAAACACACGTAAAAAAATGTCTATTAATGTCATCACAATGCATGGAAGTGGAAAGTCTTGCGAGGGTCGCGCAACACCGTTGTCCTTTTTTAATTTGTTGCGAGAGTAATTACAAGCAATATCTTTGGTAAAGAGGTTGGTGTTGAATGCTATGGGTGTCATTCCGTGCTTGTTGACTGCATTTCAAGCCCCACACCTTCCTGCTTCGTTTGAACGAACGAGGAGCAAGGGGAAGGCGTAGGGGTAGGGGTAGAAATTAGAAATGCGATTCGGCCTATGTTGTCATAAGGCAAAGACAAACAGACTAAGAAAAATCTTCTTTCCTCAAGTCATCTATCTTATGAATTCCTAACACTTGAACCTTGACCTCTCTGTACCCCCCTTTCCTGCCTCGTTCAGCACAGGCCAATTCATTTAACGACTGTACGTGTTTCACGAAAGTGACTATGTATGTGAACAATAAACTATCCTTGTATCCTTGTGCTCTTGTATCCTTGTACCCTTTTGTTCTTGTACCCTTGTGTTCTTGTCAATGCAACACTACAGTACTTCCGTTCTTCACTTTTGGCTATGTTTTTTGCCAGGCAGTAGATTCTCTCCTGCTCTAGGCTCTTTGATGTTACCACCATTGCGATGCCCCCGAGTCTGAGGAATAGTTTCTAAATCTGTGTTGTGGCACTCTCATGATAAGAGACAAAACAAAGTTTAGGATAGTAAAATAATGATCGGTCCAAATCATGGAAATTTTGCCCTGATACACTGTCTTGTGCTTATTGACTTGTTGAATTTTCAGATCAGTATCTTTTTAGCAATGGCGTAGGGGGAAAATACAGAGAGGCTGCATTCCAATATGCGACCTTGCGTCCTCCACTTGTGCTTGCGGCCTCGTACGACGTTGTAATGACATCACTGATAACAGCACTATATTTCAATATCTCGCAAAAGCTCAATTGTAAATGTTCTCATTTTCAAACAGGATTGTAAATAAAGAATAGTCCCCCAAAAATTGTTTTGGCTAGGCTGACAGCAGGGAAACTTAATTGTTTTCTCCACGGAGGCGAGGCATCAGCAAAGCAAGAGGCCACAAGCCCAAGTAGAGGACACAAGTTCGCATATTGGAATGCGCCCAGACACAAACAAACTGAAATCAATAGCCCTTCCCCTCTCTTTGGGGGCGGGGTTAAAAAAAAAGAAACCACCTAAACATTTACCAGAGTGGCCTCGTTAGTTAACCAGGGAGAGTTTTAGCACATTTCTCCTTTGGGCTGGCTAAGTAACTCTTGGGAAACTGTTAGCAGCCAGGGAGAGTTTCAGCACATTTGTCCTTTTGGGTTGGATAAGTTACTCTTGGGAAACTGATCTGGGAAAAGATTTGGGGTTTTGAGGTTTACCAGATTAAGATCCTTCTGTGAGCAACCATTCAGAAAGTTATATAAAGACCTGTGTTTGCAGAAATCTCTGCAACCCAACTGAACTCAGACAGAGAAGAACTTGGGAGAGTTTGAGCAGCCAATAATGGCTGTGTATCGCATACCGGATGGGTTCAGTGACTTTGACATATTTGTCTTTGGCACTGTCCTGCTAGTTGAAGGTAAGTTTATCCTTATCCACTTGTGGCGAATGGTGTTTAGTAAGTGAAGAATTCTTGCACACCTCCTTGGTCAGGTGCGTAGGAGTGGAACCCCTAGGTCACCAATATTAAAGCAAAGAAAGCTCCCGCACACTGTTCACATTTGCATGGTTTACTGCAACGTTTTGGTCTACTGACCTTCTTCAAGCAATTCTGAAGAAGGTCAGTAGACCGAAACGTTGCAGTAAACCATGCAAATGTGAACAGTGTGCGGGAGCTTTCTTTGCTTTAGCGAATGGTGTTTACCTTCATGCATTTATGGGGCATGGTGTTTGTCATAGGCTAGTGCATCATAATGCATTGATGTGCATGATGTTTGTAATAGGCTAGCGTATCATACTGCATTGATGTGCATGGTGTTTTTAACCCCTTGGCGCAGCACTATGGCTCTCTGTAATGTCACAGCAATGTTGTTATGATGTAGTTAAGCATGTTCAGCAAGTGAATAGGGTCGCCTGCGACCCCTGCTACTAGACTAGCGCACTGAAATTCAGCTGTCCATGAAAACTTAGGGTGAAACAGTTTATGATATCACAGCAGTCGTGTTCGACTTAATACATTAATTCATATTATACAATAATATAATAACAAGTGTTATCAAAGAATACAAAGCAAACCACATCTTATGTACTTAAGACATACATGTGTGTAATTGTAGAATAACTACATTTCAAACTTTTACAACTTCTGTAAGTCACTACAGCCCTTACACTACATTACTGGGGTGCATTTCTGGAAAGCATAGTTGCTAACTACGTGAGCTTCTTTGTTGATTGCAATGCAATTTCCCATTGGCAACTACCCAAGTTGCTAACTGCTAACTACTTCACTTTCCAGAAATGTACCCCTGACCAGATACTCCTGTTTGAACTGTCCTTTCACTGAGTCCACTGATTCCAATGTTTACATTCTTTTACTCTGCAGGTCTTCTGGGACTTCTTCTTAACTCCATTGCAGCTCTGTCTTTTCTACTAGTTAAAGAGCAACGAGATCCCAGCAATTTCCTGGTGTTCAATCTGAACATCTCTGACCTCATGCTCAACATTAATGCTCTGGTTGGTGCCTATGCCACCTATTACAGGTAGAGCATGCATGTTCATCTTGATGCCTTTCCTAAAAAAAGTACATGTATATTAATCTATTTAAGCCTGAGACTGCGTATAAGCGCCACTGACCCAGATGCCTGGAGTGACACAGATGGTGCATTCAAACCCTTGAGATTTGAGTTTTTTTAGATGAGGGTCCTAGTTTTTGAATGCAACTTCATAGAGATATTTACGTTTTCATAGGCTGAGGGCACCTTTTCCCAAAAAGGGCTTAGGTATTCAGCAGGATTTTTTTTCAGGTGCCTTAGGCTTAAATGGGTTAAAAAAGACTGATGTTGTTCCATAGAGTCAGGCCACAGGGACAAGAGGGACTGTCTGTCAATTAAAGGCAAAGTCTTTGTAGTTAATTAATCACCATAACAAATTGGCGCTTGTTTAAATGGACTCTCTCCATCCCCGCTGCTGTGCGAACGCACACCACAAAGACCACTAAAGAATTTTGGCAGCAGTGTAATTTTTTTTTTTTAAAGACTTTTTTTATGGGCTTTTTTGTGCCTTTATTGATGATAGGACAGTAGAGATTGACAGGAAATCAGTGGGACAGAGAGATGGGGGTAGGGTTGGGACATGACCCAGGCCGGACTCGAACCTGGGTCTCCATGCAAGCCCAAGTGGGGGGCTTAAGGGTGGTTTATGCCTCGAGATCAGCGTCACTGCATCATGATGCAGTGAGCCGCGCAGTTAACGTAGTGAAGCCCCCCCCATCACGCAGGTACTCTGGGGCACCTCCCCAAAATTGTGTCTCGACGCAGGGAGCGACGGCGTGAAAGGGCGAAAATAGGTCTCTGATTGGTCCTCTCGACCAGCCTGCTCTGTCCTCGAGTCGAGAACAAGCGCTACTTCCTTGTTCTAACCTTCGTCGGTCTACGGACTGTGAGCTCTTCATTAAATAAGTTGCCCGTGCTTTGTTGTTTGATTTATTTACACGAACCAACGACAACACATGCGCTTGCAAGTTACGACGCTGAAGTTATTTGGACAGTTGAACAGTGGTTCCGAGGTCGAGGAAACATTCCGCTTCGTCCTCGACAAATGAGCCACTTCTTTGTTCCAAACTACTACTGTGGCTGCCAGTGCGATCAAACATGCACGTGATATAAAGATTTAATGTTTCATTTTCATTCTCGTCGAGTCTGTGATGCTAAAAAACAACCGACACGTCTAGTTTACTCTTTGTATTGAAGGCAGTTTCAGCGTGGAATGACATCGCGCAGACCGTGCTTCAAAACAGGGCATAAACAAGAATTAACTGCATCATGGCTGCGTCAAGCTCACTCTGTGGCACAAGTAGGAAGCATAACTGAGCCTTTAGCGTGCTGCGCCACAGCGCCCCCAACAGTGTAATTTTTTGACACTTGGGGGAGCTCCCATAAGAAACAAATGGGAAACTGTTGTAATATGTTTTAAAAAATCTTGTCAGGCATTTAACATCATTACGCTAATGCAGACCTCATTGCAACTTTTTGCCACAGAGTTTGGCCGTTTGGTATGGAGGGATGCAACATACATGGATTCCAGGGAGCAGTTGCTATTTACGCAACAATTAGCTTGCTTGCACTTGTTGCATGGGACAAGTATCACTACTGGTGTACTCGTAAGTACGTTTTTATTCCCCCTAAGATGAGGGCAATGTACTGGGAAGGAACTAGATCCTTTATTCAGAGCCATGGAAGCAAGAGTTAGGCTAATCCCATTGGCTTCAGTATTCCATTTTTACACAACAATGGCGGCTCATGGAGCCTTTGACACACAGATTGCCATTGACATAGTTCCGAATAGTTCCAGGACGTGAGTGTAAAACACAGAAAATGCAGTAAAGGTGAACGTAATTCATTTCAATTCATTTTTACGTCATCTTTGCTTGTTATGTAGTGGTTCTGTGTTAGTCTCCATGAATCTACATGAATCATGTCACCAACTGACTTCCTGTGCCCCTGGTTGTCACAGCTCTGAATTCCATGGCTGATTTTACTGTACATTTACATTACCTTTAAATGTGTGCTATTATGGATAAAAAGAAACTGAATCAAGTTGTTGATACAGTAATACATCAGAGTGAGGTGACGTGACACAGGGTTCGACCAGAGATCTTATAGACAGAGATACGTCATTCTAGTTCTTTTCTGGTATCCACTTTATGTCAGGTAAACGCCCCTTTAGAAGACCTTCGGTTATGAGACCTTCAGAGTCCTGAGGTTGAGAATAAATGGAGTCTCCCTAGCGCTGTAGATGGCGGTAGCGCACTTCTTGTACAAACACCTCAAAGCTAGAAGAAGAAGGAGGAGGAGGGGACAACACCCCCTTAGGAGACCCAACTCAACGATACTCCATCAAACCAAGATATCCCAAACCCCGCCCACCCAATGCAAAAACAACGTGCCAACGTCAGGTCTCCTAAGGGGGCGTTGTGCCCCCTTCTTCTTCTCTGTCCGTTGGGTTTGGTGGCAGCAACATGGATTGTGCACTATCGCCATCTAAGGGGCTGAGGGATCCCAGGTGCAGCGCTAAGGGAATTGCGGTGGTCCAAGGATTTATGTCCACACATGTACTCTAGGGGCGTAATTTATTCTCAAACTCGTTGGTCTCCTAAAGGGGCGTTCACCCGACGTGAAATGGATCCCGGAAATGATTCAAGATGATGTATCTTGATCTACTTAAGAAAATCTTTGCCCAACTTGAGCAAAGTCTTTTGCATTGGGTGGGCGGGATTTGGATCCTCTTTATTAATCTACCCTCTTTGGTTCAACTCTCTCAGAACAGGAATTGTACTGGGCCACCTCTGGGACCATGTGCGTGTGTGTTTGGGTGGCAGCCATCTTCTGGGCATCTCTTCCTCTACCATTTTTCGGCTGGGGCACGTATGACTTTGAGCCAATGAAGACCTGTTGCTGTCTGGACTACACCAAGGGAGACTGGTAAATCCTTATTACCGTTGAGAGAGAAATAAGCTAGCATAGCTTTGTTATGTTATCTTATTTTCACCACAGTAAGACAGGCTTGTAATGTGAATAAAAAGTAAGTGATCTGCATTGAAATGAGCAGTGTCAAATTAGCACCCATCAACTGTCATTTCAGTTGACAGGTGGTCCCTGAACATTTTTGGGGGGACAAAGTGGTCCTTGATCTGAAAATGTTGGCGTAGGAGTGACCTTTTCCCACTCCATGTGCACAAAGGTGTAGGAGTGGCTTGGAGTGGTGGGGACATTACAATAGCAAATTGTCTGGGTTTTCGCATTATGTTTGTGAAAAAGGGGTGGGCACGTGATAGGTTCATCTCAAAAGTGGAATGTACATGTCCCCACCAACCGCACCAAAACTTCCACAAGACTTCCATGGTGTTTTTAGCTGGACCTTCAAGGAGCATTCATGTTGTAGTAAAAAAAAGGTAAAAAGTCAGTGGATAGATGATGGTAGTACTTGGAGATGCCTACTTGGTGCCGGCATTAGATGGCTATTTGGTCTTCTAGAGAAGACTAGTAACTCAATTCTGTTTTCCTGAGATTTTATACCTATAAGATAGGCCTATAGGCAGGTCCGCTGACAGCTTTGGCAGGGACCGGGACAAATACATGTGAAACGGCCCCAAACCCAATACAAGCACTGTAATGAGGATCAAACTCTGGGCCCCCTCTCTCCCAGGGCACGGGACAAGTGACCCCTTTGTCCCCCCCTGTCGACTTCCCTGCCTATAGGTCACACTTTGACCATCTAAACTAGTGTTTCTTAACAGGGGCTCTACAGCCCCGCAGGGTGCGTTAGGTAGCCCTAGCGGGCCTTGAGTACGCTACAGCTTAGATGGGGTGGTGCTTAGTTGCCATTGGGGGGGCATTAGTCTTTTTTTATACTAAGGGGGGCGTTTACAGGCTTATGATGAGGTCAGGGGCATTGCAGGACTTATGAAGAGGACCAGGGGGCATTTGTTAAAAAAAACATTGATAACCGCTGGTCTAAACAGAGCTCTGCAAGGTCAAGCGCATGGTCCACATATGTTGGCATGAATTTTAATCTGGAATAGAAAAGACTGAGAGCACTAAGCTGAAACTGAAAGGCTGAAACAAAGCTCCCTAAGCTGTTTGTGTGAAAAACAATGTGATATTCTCTCCAAGAGCCCAAGCATTTACTTAGCAGCTACTGGAAATGCTCTACCTGATGCAAGATGCAAGATTTAATCAGGGTAGGTAGTCTAATCACTCCTCTCTCTTTTAGTTTTCAAATGCTACTCTTTAATTGCTAACACTACCCGTTTAATAGTAGATACGTATTACTATTGGGCTACGACTGGGCTACTATTTCTGACCAGCTTGAGGCCTCTTTTGCTTGTAGATTGTTGTCTGTTCTAGTTGAAATCAGTGACAATGTTTCATGAGGCTGTTTCATCATCCTCATCGCTTATGTTTTTTTCACATTTTAAACAAAAAAACGTTTGTTTTCCACAGGGGCTTCATCTCCTACATGCTAACAATAGCTACCGTCTACCTCTTCATCCCATTGCTGATCATGCACGACTCATATAACTCCATCTACGCATACTTCAAGAAGACCCACAAGTTCAAGGTACAGTACACAGCACCACACAATGTCTAACTGACTTCCCATTAAATGGTGATAATACCTTTTGAAGTTTGAGTGTGTAATTTGTTTAGAAGTTTATTTCCAAAATGTATGCAGTGTATTCACAAATGGTATCTTTTTCTTTCCAAGTATTCATTATGACTTAGAAATGTACGCTTTTATGAATCTGTGAATCTTCTTCATTTCCGGCATTTTAAATGGCCAGCTATAGACACCTTAAGCTTTAAAATCTTAATGTACTTTGGACGGACGTCAGATAAGTAAATATTAGTTCGTTAGGCCTACTTAAGAAATATTCTTGAACAGATCAGGTTTGGAAATGGGCAGCAAACATGTTGAAAATAGACAGCTAAAGATACATACTTATGCCTAGTGTTGTCATCTAGCAATAGTATAACGGCAAAGGTTTTGATAAAGATAATGATGCTGGTCTTGATCTTCTTTGAACAATAACGCAATAGCCGCTCAAAACAGACAAGCCAGGATTTCTAATGACTAAAATTGTCTTGATCTCATCTCTTCATGCAGTTCAACACCTCCATTCCAGAGCTGGCCTTGTTGATTATCTGGGGCCCGTACGCAGCATTTTTAATATACGCCTGTTTTTATGATGTCTCAATGGTTTCCCCAAAGTATAGAACGGTAAGAACAGTACACCTACATCATACACACAATTAAGCCAGCAGGGCTTGACATTAACTTTTTTTTGCTTGCCGGACACTGTGGCTAGTGGTTGTCCCGAGTCACTAGCCATCCAGCTATTCTACTAGCCAGAAATTAGGGTTTTTTTCTTGTTTTTTTATCATGACGCTGTATATCTAACCTCAGAAGATGAGCTGCTAAAAGCAAGAAGATGAGTGCATGGATTTCTACATGGAAATAAAAGAATAAATTGAAACTTTTAGAGATTTTTCTTGAACTTAAATACAAACAATAGAAACACACGGTACAAAGTGCAGAATAATACGCTATTCTGACGTCATAGAATAAGCTACCTGCTAAAACTACACAGCTATCGGCCCGAGTCACGGCTAAAGACCCCCCTTACGACAATCTGTGGAACGTTACCCCCCAGGACCATCTCAAGCGATTGTCGTGCAAGATTTCTTCATCATATGCAACGTTCTAAGATAGAATTTTGCCGGCTCCAAGAGTTGCAGATCGAACATCGTAGATATAAAACACAGTTTGATATTTACGACTCGAAATAGAATGTCGGTCATTGTCTCTGTGTTTACGATCAGGGATAAGATTGACAGTGGCCAATCTCTTT
The DNA here is from genome assembly GCF_034702125.1 of Engraulis encrasicolus. Taxonomy (NCBI): domain Eukaryota; kingdom Metazoa; phylum Chordata; class Actinopteri; order Clupeiformes; family Engraulidae; genus Engraulis; species Engraulis encrasicolus. The sequence continues at coordinate 21,452,924 of NC_085873.1, forward strand.
GTGTGCACTGCAACCTGACGTCAAAGTTGGACACAAAATCGGGAGTCGTGTAGTTTGAGTCTGGCTTTAGTGTCGTGAACCACCATGCTAAACAGAGCTTCTGTCATTTATATGTAACTGCTTTCAATACCAGCTAATTAGGGCTGTATTTGGTGAAATTGTTGTGCAATTTGTTGTTGCTCTGTTTTGCTGTAGATGCTTCCTTTGTGGGCGAAGACTGGTCCGATAATCCACGCTATACTTTACTCTTACACCAACAAGGCCTACAAAGGTGGAATCTGGCAGTTGCTGACGGGAAAGAAGGCAAAGAAAACCAAAACGTCTTAAAAAAAAAAACCTAAAATTAACAAGCCATTCCACTGTTAGTGATACATTTTGTGTGATTGGTCCCAAACTCTGGAACACTCTCTCACTTGCACGGTGTCAATGCACTTCATTCTCCGTCTCCAAACCTACCTTTTCACCATGTCTTACCAATCCTAGTGATAACTGATATGTGATTTTATGGTTATTATTGTTGTTTTATTGTTGTCTTGACTTATTGACTTGCTGCTTTGCTACTTTGTTTTGATTTTCCACAACGGGTTTGTTACTTTTATTTTGACCAGTTGTCATCGTTCTGTCTTAAACATTCAAGAAAGGTTTGTTATACATGTCCCATGAGATTTCATGAATACTTAAAGTGCAGTTTATGACCACTGCAATGAATGTGTTAGGAAGCAAACCGTACCATACAGTATTACTGCATTAGTATAGAGTATTAAGCATTACTGTTTCTATAAATATGGAATATGCATATTATGTACATATTATGGATATGCTTGTAGGGTGTTTGCTTCTGGCTTTTGCTCATACTGTAGCTGTGTGACCATTGTATTGCTTCATATTTTTTCTTGTAGTCACAGTACACATGTATGATCTCTGAGAAGAACTGACTTGGGACATGTCATGTGATATCAAGAAGCATAAGACAGGCCAGTTCATTGGCCAATGGGCTGTTGTTTTTTTCCCCAAAAGTGCCTTTCATGGTTCTTTTTTTTGTCAAACAAGTTTATCACTGTACAAACAAATAAAACCATGTGTTGTAAGGATATGGCCTTTTTATAGGCCTATCGTCAAACAAACGCCACTGTAATGTCCACCGGATAATCATAAACACTGGTGCCAGCCAGACAGCACGATTCACTGTCTGTTAAAATAGGAAGAGCTGTGTCTTATTTTGGGGGTACTCAGTTGTTTGCGTGGAGTTGGCTCTGTGCATTCTCCCCTCAGTTCTTGTCTTAAGAAATCTTTTCATAGTGTGGTGTGCCACTCTCTTAAGGCCTTCCCTTTAGCAGTCTTTTAATAGGAGCAGGACCGGATTAACGCACAGACTAGATATGGCTGCAGCCTAGGGGCCCCTACCTGCCAGGGCCCCCCAGATCCGACAAAAGTGAAAACTTGCAGAATTGTGACCAGATACATTTATTGAAAAACTCATCTGTCGAGTTGAGTGCAGTTGGTAGACATGGTACCCTTAATTCCTAGCTCCTAAATTATGACACTGTCTATGTAAATTTGTCAAGAAATTTGCCTTCCTGGGGGGCCCCACAGCAACCTGTAGCCTAGAGGCCCCAGGCCATCTTAATCCGGCCCTGAGTAGGAGCCTACGCAGTGTAGTGTGCCATTCTCTTAAGGCCTTCCCTTTACCAGTCTTTTATTAGGAGCCTACGTACGTACGGTAGTGTGCCACACTCCTACCTCAGCTGTCCCAGGCTGCATAGTACTGTACCTGTCTGACATAGTTGTGGCTATTTGGCCAACTCATGCAAAAGCCAGGCGCTAAGCAGATTAGCCAGCCTTGCACCAATCAGACGTGGGAAGTTGTTTTTTTTCTTGCTGACTTATGTAAGTGGTCATCATGGCGGCAGACAGTGATGGCTTCTCTCTCTGCATCAGCTAAGACCCTCTTTCTATCTCCCTGCACTGTCAGCTGACCCAGGTAAGTAGTTCATGTGTACTGAGCAGGTGATGAGGAAAGAGGTTATGCTACATAAAGAGAAAGGTAACTGGTGTTTGCACTGAGCTGTTGTCTACAGGGCTGGACTGTGGGGGAGGAATAGGGCCCAAACACTTTTGGCTTTAAGGGCCCCTTATAATTAGTGGCGCAAAACTGACTCCCCGGTGGGCCCACCACGCTCGTGGGCCCCTATTTTCAGGAATGTAAAAAAAAAAAGTAAAGATGTAAAAAAAAGTGAAACATTTCTGAAAATAGGGGCCCACGAGGGTGCAGTGGGTGTCAATGACGTGCAAAGTCAATATATCTCTGTATTCTGCCATACAAAGGCAAAGTGCAGTAACCGCATATTTTGACAAAATTGAGTTTAGGTTGAAAATGGTCTTGTAACTAAGCCTAATGCTGTGTCCAGACCAAGAGCGAACTACGCTGCCTGGTAGCGTGGGTAGCAGAAGAAGTTTCGCCTTGAATTCGCTGTATTCGCTCGAGACGCAGCATTGACATGTTTGGTTCAGCTAATCACATAACGGCTCTGGCTTGACAGCCTGGGACATTCGGAGATATGAACGTCCCAATTGGTTTTCGGCGAACAGCGTCAGAGCGAATTCGCCTGCGATTAGATTTAGTTTAATCGTCAAAATTCACTCTGGTTGCACAAGAAGCTTCGCTCCTGGCGAATTCACTTTGGTAGCGCAGGTCGCGTAGCCTGGTGAACCAGCGCCACCCGCTGGACGGCAAAATGTTTTGTCTACAGGTGGGTCTGGCCTCGCATAAGGATTCAATGAAGCCAGAATGCCATGAATCTGGCAAACCAATTACAACGCAAATATGTGTTTTGAATCAAAGCGGGCAGGGTTTTGAGGGAAGGTTGTTCTCATCAACAATCTTCGGATGTATTATGCATCGAGGCCAGACTAAATTAGACATCCACATTTAGTCTGGTTTATCAGGCTACAGGTCGCGTGCCCTCCATAGAGAAATAATGACTTCCGTCGCTTCGTTCGCTCCGTTCGCTCCTGGTCTGTACACGGCATTATGGTTCAAGTGTGCCCCATCCTAGAGATAGTGCTACTGTATGTCAAATTTGCAGCAACTACTACAATATCCAACCTAATATCAAGGCTTTCAATGTTGGCATAGTTATTGCACTTTGCCTTTGTAGGACAGTATTGACGCATTACATTTCATCATTATGGGAGATCAAAACTTCAGGAAAAAGTTGCGGAACCAACCCAGTCCAGATTCAAACCTAGCACAATACTTCACAGTACCCCCAAATATTGGAGCAAGAGGAGGAGGAAGAGGAGATAGGAGGAGGAGGAAGAGGAGATAGGAGGAGGAAGAGGAGATAGGAGGAGGAGGAGGAAGAGGAGGAGGAGGAGCAGGAGGAGGAAGAGGAGGAGGCCAGGCCCAGGGGAGTGAAGGAGGAGGAGGAGGTAGGAGAAGGAGGAAGAGGAGATAGGAGGAGGAGGAGGAGGAAGAGGAGACAGGAGGAGGAGGAGGAAGAGGAGACAGGAGGAGTAGGGGCCCAGGGCAGTGGAGGAGGAGGAGGAGGTAAGGCCCAGGGCTTGACAGCAGGTGGCAAGTGGGGACAGAAAATCAACAGGGCAAGAGGTGAGAGTTAAGCACTAGAGCTGGGAGGCGTCAGGAGACTGCCGGAGGATAATCCAGAGAGAAAACGCTGTTGTCACAGTGACACCGGAGCTAAGGAGGGACCTGGGTTATGTGAGGCAATGAATGACACTAACACAACATGGGCAATCAGGGCCACCACTGCTCTTAACCTCTTGATGCTGGATGCTGCGTATACGCTGCAGCGAAATAGCCGCAGCATTCAGGCTCATGAGATAAGACATTTTTTATTACCTCCGCCAAGGTTATGTTTTCGGTCACGTTTGTCTGTTCGTTTGTTTGTCTATCAGCAGGATAACTCAAAAACTAATCAACGGATTTGGACAAAACTCTGTGGAGTTGTTGGTAATGACCAATGAACAAGTGATTAGTCTGGTGGTGATCCGGATCACGAACCGGAACCAGGAGTTCTTAAAAGATTCTTCACCATTGTTGGCCATAAATATAAATGCCCCTAGTGACCGCAAATTGAATTGCGGACAGAGCGAATCTTGATATTCCAGTTTCCAACTCAACAAAAAGAAGGCAGAGAGACTTAAAATAAAAATAGGGTGTAACATAGTCAAATTTTCTATCAAACAGCGTCCTTAGCGGGAGGTCTGCACTCTCAGAGTGCATTCCAGTTAAAAAGAGCTGGATGAACATATCAAAATGCAAGAAGAGGAGGGTCATAGCTTTTAAATGCAACTCATTTCATGTTTTTATCTGCTTCGAGGGTTGAGATATTTAGGTTTTTATAGATTGAGGGCACCTTTTCCCAAAAAGGGTGTAGGCATTTAGCACGCCTTTTTTGCAGGTGCCTTAGGCTAAAATGGGTTAACCAGATCTGACATACGTACACAGGACACCTACCTACTACCTACTGGTTACTTACTGGCAGCTTTTGCTGCTTAATTGCCGTAAACAATACGTAGTTTTCACCCAGCCACAGAAAAAAAACATTTAGCCTTATGCGTCACAGACTGCAGCTTACAGGTCGGATAAACTCTGCCTGACGTTGGCAGCATTGCTCAAATAAAATGTTCAGTTTGACCCAACCAGAGCAATATGGTGTTGTTGCCGTCTATGCAGCCAACAGGAGAATAATAGGTGGATAGTGAATATGTCAGGTAAATGGGAAGTATTAATGATTATTAAAGTGATACTGTCCCATTTTTTGGAAATAAGCTTATTTTACACCTCCCCTTGAGTTAAATAATAGGGTTTTACCGTTCTCCTGTACTTTCAACCGTTCTCTGGGTATGGCAGTGCAAATTTTACCTCCATGCTAGCAGTTTACATTGAGTCCTATGAGACCAGCTCGCGGCTAACTGGTCTCATAGGACTCAATGTTAACTGTTAGCTTGGAGGTAAAATTTGCACTGCCATTACTAGAAAACGGTTGAAAGTACAGGAGAACTGTAAAACCCCATTATTTAACTCAAGGGGAAGTGTAAAATAAGCATATTTCCCAAAATGGGACAGAATGGGGTATCAAAATGGGTATCACTTTAAGTATGTTCTGACTGCCACAAACACCAAGAGAGAGTTTCCCTGTATTGGTAGTACCAATATTAAAATGCTGCTACAAAAGACTGTGCACCAAGTCTCCAAGACACCAAGCCTCCAAGACACCAAGACTCTAACACTGTAGGTATGCAGTCATTTACTGTGTTTACAGGACTGATTATGTTCTCCATTCTCCATGTCTCAATTCTTTTTAAATCAATTTATCAGTAAAATAAATAATGTTTTTCGTCCAGACAGGCCAAAGACTGAGTGAGAAGATACAGACACATTGTAAAACAAGCTGAATTAAACTCCATGCAAACTGCTTGCACTGACCCGCACGGATATTTCACAGAGAGGCATGCAAGGCCAGGAAGACACGGAGGAGCTCCCTTTTAATCCTTTTTTATTTTCGTGACATTTCCGGCCACCACCACGGCCATTCCTCAAACTTATTTCTCAGACTGAGAAATACCAACATGCTGCACACTAGAGGTGTCACGGTACACCAGTTATTGTGACACCCTACAGGTTAATTTCATCCCTGGCTCAGCTCCGGCCAATCCTGTATACACGTCAGATTACCTACCTCCCATGCACTTCTAAGAACCACACTCTCGCCTACGTATATTCGAGCGACACTCTCTGGACGTGCACGGCTAAATACACACTACTAGGAATAGCAACAACTGGAGCTATTTATTTCCCTTTCTCTTTCCTTCTTGGGACCAGCTGCTCTGACAGTGAATTGGTGCTTGCAGTGCAAACCTATAACGAGGCTGGAGGTGAAGCTTATTTTTAGGCGCTCTCACGGTTCTTGCGCAAAAGCTCTTTGTAAAATTGTTTCACAATACAGTATTTGCAACCATGGCCCCATTGTAAAACTTGTCCATTACTTACGAAACAAAGGTCGACATGCGTCTTATAAAAAAATGTGGCACAGAAGCACATTATTATAAATACGCCCAGTGTTCTCCTATAGACCCACTGTTCTCCAGTCCTCTAAGTGTCCGCACGCACAGACCGCAGGTGTGTCCATAACAGCAGTTTGGCAAGTGGAAACACAAACCCTTCTTGCCTTCTCGTCTATAACACACAGATGTGGATATTTCTCCAGTGAGTATGGATTCTTCATGATCATCAAAACAGTGCAACAGAGACACTACAGAAAGGCTACCCAACAGAATGGCTACCCAACAGCAAAGCAGTACAACAGAAACGCTAGCCACTGTGCTTGACCACACAAGTCTGCTGACCTTTGGTCACTCCTAGATGTTCGTCCTGCAATCTAAAAGCTCGTTGGTGGCGCTAACACACACAGCCAGTCCATAGGTCAGACAATACTATCTCAGGTCAAAGGTTAAACTAAAAAAAACACCCAGTTTTCATCTTTACCCTAACACGGTTCTCTTAACCTTGTTGCTCTACCCTGAGAGGACACTAGGCAGCCGAGGCCTAGTGGTTAAGGAGATGGACTTTAGATCAGAGGGTTGCAGGTTTGAACCCCACCCTTCCACTCCCTATCTCACTCCATAGCTGAGGTGCTCTTGAGCAGGGCGCCCACCCCCACCCTCTGTCGATCACCTACACAGCTCTCCTCCTGCCTAAAAAAAGGCCACTTCCATTCTGACACACACCCAGGCAACACAACCTGTTTGCCATCAGGCAGTAGGTTCGACCATTACTTCACTAATTAGTTTACTGCTACCATAGTTTTACTGTATTCCCATGTATTTACTACTGCAGTTAAGTCTCATTTGTGTTATGACCTGAAGTAGCCTCTTTTATGCCTCATTAAAACATATATATAATCATTTTTGGGGATTGAGGGCAATGAAAATAATCTGGATTAAATCATATTCACATCACTGTTTTGGGTGCTTCCTGGTCAGATGTATCAAAACAATGCTGTAGCTCACAAAAACATGCACATGCCCACACATGACGCGCCCACGCACACATACAAACATACACACACATACATGTGCGTACACACACGCACACACAGCAACAACACACACACACACAATCAGCAAACCTTATTGGAGAATATATAATGATACAGATATGTGCAAATTTTACCCAGTTTGCTGGAACCGGTGGTGTTGTTGACACACACAATGTTCTCGGGCTTGAGGTCCAGGTGGACGATGTCCTTGCGGTGGATGTACTGCATCCCCTCCAGGATCTGCTGCATGTAGCGCACGCTGGTGGGCTCCGTGTACTCAAAGTTGTCATCCATGATGCGCTCAAACAGCTCTCCACCTGCGATACTGCAGACATGATAAGATGATTGACTTTGGGTACCATTGGTTAGCTTCAACTGTGCAAGCCTGATTAACATCTTATTCTCTGGTTATTATGATTATCTGAGCAGCTTCAGAAAACAATTTTCATGGCCCAGCCCTGGCTTAGTCGGCTATAGGCACTGGACTGCTGTGCGGACGACCCGGGTTCGATTCCGGCCCGGGTCATTTGCCGATCCTTCCCCCTTCTCTCTCTCTCCCCACTCATTTCTTGACTCTTCTCCACTGTCGTGTCAAAAATAAAGGCAAAAAGCCCTAAAAAATGTTAAAAAAAATAATAATAATAATCACCTGACAGCATCACACAGTACAAGACCAGACAATCCTACTGCGCCTTTTCAACCATTATGAAAGAATCCTGGGTAACACTTTGTTCCTGCATAACACATTCATAGCAGCTGTTATAAAGTCTGCACGAAGCATTCATGATTGTTTCATGATCCATTTATACCAAACCTTTCATGAACCTATAGCGGACGGAAGGAAAGCAACTTGTCAAAAGAAAAGTTAAACAAAGTAGCATTGCAGGCTTTGCTCTGAACCCTTGATGATGACTGATTTTGACAAGTTACTGTCTTTTTGTCTTCAATGTCTATGAAAGGTTTGGTATGAATGTCTTACGTAACTGTCTTGAATCCTTCATGCAAAGTGTATAACAGCTGCCATGAATGTGTTATGCAGCGACATGTCAAGTAAAGTTTAACCGAATCCTGCATTGCACTGTTGCATCCAAACAATATTGCTCTAGCGTTGGTGTATTAGTGTTGTGAATGTAATGTTTTGAGCATAATAAATGAATAGCATACTGTAAATATGCTGGGTCTTAAATGGTGCACTTGTGCACTTCAGTGTTCATGTTTCAGTGCGTGTGGCGTATTAATTACACACTGAAACATAGTGCCCGAAGTGCACAAGTGCCGAATCTGAGACACAACAAAATACTGTAGCTTTGCCCCACACACAACACGAGGAACCCCCCTTTAATTTCCAAAGTGTCACGGTGCCAGCTCTCTCTCTCTCTCTCTCTCTCTCTCTCTCTCTCTCTCTCTCTCTCTCTCTCTCTCTCTCCTCTCTCTCTCGCTCTCTCTCTCTCTCCCCCCCCCTCTCTCTCACACACACACACACACACTCTCTCTCTCTCACACACACATACCATCACAACATTAGGAACCTCCCTTTAATTTCCAAAGTGCCATGGCACCAGCTCTCTCTCTCTCTCTCTCTACCGCTCTCTCTCTCTCTCACACACACACACACACACACACACACACACACACACACACACACACACACACACACACACACACACACACACACACACACACACACACACACACACACACACACAGAGAGACACACAGACACACACACACACACACACACTATTAGGAATCTCCCTTTAATTTCCAAAGTGCCGCGGTGGCCGCCCCACTCCCCTCGTTAATGAAATGGGGATGTGCTATGCTCTGGTGAGCTGTCTCTAATTCTGCTCAGCAACAGGTGGATTACATGGGCATTATCGCCCCAGAAAAATTAACTATCTTGCTATGTTTCATTTCTGTTTCAATTATCATTACTGTTGCTGCTATCATTAAAGCACTGGTAAACAAACATTATTTTTAAATACATTTAAAAAATTATGCAAGATGAAAAATGTATGACCAAAGCACAGTAAGTTTTGCAGCTAAAAAATTCTATTACGGTACTAGCAAATCAAATTGGCAGGCATGGAGAATGAAAGAGTGTATGAAAAGTGTAATCTTCCCAGTCATAAGGAATACTTAAAATTTGATGGTGGTGGTAAGAATTCTGGGTAAAAGGAAATAGGTGATAATTGTGAATGGGCAGCATGAATTCTGGAAATAAACTACTAAAAACATTACATACTACACCTTTAAAGGTATTCATTGTCTGTGAAGATTCTAATTCATCCTGCTGATGTTTTCCAAAGTTTCTAGAAGTCCAGTTGCTTACAATAACTTACCTACAGCTACACCACCACATTGTTGCTGCTCATATCAGCCAGCCTGTCTCAAATAAGAGAGAATGGCACCCTCGTGTGGTCAATTGTACAACATAGGCTAAGAAAGCCTAATGGAGGCCTACAGTGTAGATCAAGGGTCACCTAATAACAACTTTTGTTTACAACCTCCTAACAGCCCTTGACAAAAATGCTGCTGATGACATCAAATAAAATCCTGTGGCGCGCTATGGTAGCTATGGCAGGTGTTGTTATGACGGGGAGAAAGTTCATGGACATTTTCAAACATTTTTTTTAATGCAGCTGTTTTTTTTTGCCAAAGGTAGTCTTATCTATAGCTAACCTACATACATAGGCGTAATCATAATGTGATTCATATATGACTTGACGCTGACAGCAAACACTCAAAACATCATTAAAAATGCAGGCAACGTTTTTATTGCTTAGGCAACACAAAAGGTCCACAGTGTGCGACTGTGACATAACAAAGAGTAGCCTAGGCCAGTGGTTTTCAAAGTGGGGGCCGGGGACCCCTGGGGGCCGCGAGAGCTTGCTAGAGGGCCCGCGGCTGGTTGGCAGGAGAAGAAAGCAAAAAAAAAATGTATATTTGAATGAATGAAATCACTAATGTAAACAATATTCCCATTAGCAACGAGCTGCATTATAATTATCTATTGCATCTCTGAACAGTGGGTCACAGACATAGACTATAGTTGTGAGAGGGTGCACACAGTAAAAAAAATACTGTGGCATGATGCGTGTAAGGGGAGCCTCTGGAATATACCAGTAGGGCCTACTTTGGGGGCCTTGTCGGGAACCCCTACCTAGGCTAGGATGCAGACAGTACCCCTCATGCCATCAGAATTATGAAACATGTTCCATAGTCGTGGATTATTGTGAGAGTTGCGTGGCAGTGCGCGTTGGGGATTCCATTCACTTAGCCTATGTAATAATTACACTTGACGTGATAAAAGAACTCGAATTTTAACGGGATCACGCGATTGGTGGGGGCATAATCAGCTTGCCTTACCTGGTGGTCTTCATTCTCTCCCTAGTCTGCCTCCGTTTTCCCTTGGCGTACGTACAACGCCAACTTCGGGCCGTTTAGGCGCTCATGCAATAACATCGCAGTTGTTGAGACGCCGTCTGGGATGGCAACGGTAGGCATTTGATTTTTTTTGATGGGCTAGCTGCCAAACCATCAACATTCTATCAAGTGAATTACGAGTTTGTGTCTAATTAACAGACTAGGCCTAAACAAAAACAACGAGTCACATGTTGCCCGCTGCTGTTGTCTTCGTAGGCCTGCGGTGTAGGCCTAGCGCAAGGCAGTGATGTAGTCAAATGCCCAATAAACTAGGCCTACATGTTTTTTTGGAGGGGGTTTTACAGGCCTATCGTAGGCTACCACTAGGGGTAGCAGCGTAACTTAGAACTTAGTCATATGAAATGAACTAGAAATAAAAATAATATAAAATAAAAAAGCACGATCTGAATACTGTAATTGACATGAAGAAATAATGTTTCACAGCAAGAACCCAGGACTGGGAGACAGTCTGGCCTAAGTAAACAACAGACCGTCCTACCAGGCACGGGGACTAGGAGCCCTGATGTTGTATCTGCCACAGGCATCACTACAGATGTTGGAGAGGCAGACAAGAGTCGAATACGGGGAGAGTTAGATTCCTGGTAAGTCGGCATGGCAAACATGATGTGGGTAGAGGAGATCCGTCAGATGGTTTATCTGACACTTGACTTGCGTAATTAATTATATCTGACTGTCAAAGAAACTATAGGCCTAAACCTCCAGCCCATTCCTGTGATGATTTATAAAGAATTCTTTTTCTACAGGACCTCAAATTCTTTGTCTAAAATATTTCAGCATTATGCTGTTAAGTGTTTGCTTGTTTGTTTGTTTGTTTGTTTGTTTGTTTGTTTGTTTGTTTTGCATGCATTCTCATGTCCAAAATTGCACTAAGGGCCTACTGTAGTAATAGGCCCACTTTAGGATAGCATACTGCCTCAAGCCTACTTTAAAAAATTGCACTTTTGATAGTGTGTAGTCTAAGGAAGGATATTTTTCACAATTTGCACATTTATATTAGGTGTTGTTTAATTTCGCTATAGCTACCACTTAGGGCTGCTCAATTATGAGAAAAATATCAAGATTATTTCAGTCAATATTGATATCATAATATTTTTAGACAATATTTCTTTTAAAGACAAATTCATTGTGCTAAACAATTTACAATCTCCTCCCTTCAGCAGTTGGGGGAGTGGAGTGGGAGGAGTGTAGGGCCATAGAGAAACACACAGTGGTGTTCTGCATGAGTGTTGGGTAGCAAGTCTACTCTGTGCTCGCAATGGCTCAAGTGGAGGAGAATGCATTGCGCTTCGCATAATCTATTGGCAGCATAGACATTTTACAAAAATATTGTTTAAAATCAATATTATGAAATTTGATATTGTTTGACAGCAATATTGATATCACGATATTAATACGATATATTGCACAGCCCTACCACTTGAGTGTAATGTGGTGCAGTTCCACATGTAAAAATATATTCACTCACTGATCATATAAAAATATATTCAGTCACTGGCACGTTTCCGTGACGTTTCGGGTAGAAAACCTTCTTCAGACGTCTGAAGAAGGTTTTCTACCCAAAACATCACCGAATTTTTTTAAAAGTCAATGTGATCAAAAAAAATCCTGGTTGCAGCGGACTTTTTTTTTATCATGTTTTCTAAAGTGCTCTAACCCCACACTGCTCAAGGGACTGTAACCAATACCCTGAAAAATATATATTTTTAAAGCATCAGCTAAGTGTAATGTAATGTGTTCTCTGTCTGTGTTGTGTGTTATGTGTAGTTTTAGTGAGGCTAAGAACATGGAGGAATTGTCAGATCTGGCGCCCTCTGACGCCCAGGTGGAAGGTGAGATAACAGTCATGTCATGTGTCAGTGTGTCAAGTCAAGTTTAACATACACACACAAGTCAAGGCTGAATAGGTGTTGATATAAAAGAAAGAAACCAGACTATGGACAATACTCTGTCTGTGAAGAATTTTGATACAATGAAGATTGTAAAATACTTAAATTGGTCAATTTGTTTGTCCTTTTTATAGCATTTAAAGTTGTCTATGAACGTGAGAAGATGGCAATGCTTGGTGGTCAACCATCTATCCTTGCGACACTCAATGCCGGGAAGACAAGCTCACAGTTCTCAAATCTGAGTGATGAAGGTACAGTAGACAACTCAAAATAACTTCCAGCATGTACAGGGAAAAAAAACCAAAAGCAGCTATGGCCTGCTTAACCGTTTTTTCTTTCAAGGGTAGTTTTAACTTTTCAAGTCATTTTGAAACTTGAAATGTTAGCTTTTAATGTTTCTGACATATACTATTTACTTTTTTACATTGCATTTTTTTTCTACCTTGCCTTTTGATTTTTCAGATGAACACGGCTTCCACAAATTTCTCTCTGTAATGACAGACAGCGAAAAATTGTCTCAACTAATGGGTTTGTGAAATGTTGTCATAGAAAGATTTCTCATTCTCCACTTATCAGTTTTGTATATCAGTAGCATAACAAAAACCATCTCCTCATTTTCAGGCGATCCGGACTCTGAGACAGAAACAGAGTTTGTGAGGAATTTCAACAGCATTCTGAATCCAGAGGATGGGTGCAACAGTCCTCACAGAGAGGAGATCATGGGGTAAACCAGTGGTTCCCTACCTTTTTCAGCGGAGACCACTTTTGGATTTAGGAATATTTTCACGACCCCCCCCCCCCCCTTAATATTGCTAGATTTTCAATCACTAGTTTGTCCGCTAATATTGCTTGAAATTCACTGGACAGCAAATACATCTATTAACCATACAGATCAATACAAGTCTCATTTGTCCACAACCCCCCAAGGGGTCCTGGCCCCCAGTTTGAAAACCACTAACATTCATCATAGTGCTGAGCTTCTTTCAAATAGAAGCCAATTACCCATTTTATTGTTGTATAAATAGCATGTTTACACGTGTATTACTTGACTATAACACTATCTACTAACTAAACAAGTGTGCTGCAAAATATGGGTTATCTGTAGAGCTCTGAGAGCTTTCCAGAGGCTTTTAATTGACCAACATCTGGGTGTATTCCTGGGGGCTCGGTTGCAGCCCAGGTGAAGGACCACTGATCTAATGCAAATTGATTTTGTTTCTGGCTCCAGATTCTATCGGAGATCAAACATTTCTGAACTTTTTGATGTCTTCCAAACCGAGGAGAAAGACTGCAACGTGCTCAAGTACTATGCCAAAGGAGCAAACCTGTCAGGACTACACTCCAAACAGCTGGCCAAGTACATGATACCAGCAGGTCAGTAACCAGTGTCACCACACACACACCAACACCACCATCAACTTAAAGGCAAGACAGTGTCTGGCCCAGGGGGCCATCATTTCTTCATCCGCCCCTGACTATATTGTCTCTATTTTTTTTCTTTCTCAGACCTCACTGAGCTTTTTTTCCCCCTACAAACTATGATTCAAGCGAAAGGGAGTTTTTCCTCACCCCTGATGCCACTAGGGGCCGCATCTGAGCGCCCAATCTCTGTGTGACTATCTATGACTTATGCTAGGCCCAGCCACTATGGACCTTACGCATCTAAGAATCCTGGTCCTAACCTACGTTGACCTTATGACTCTACAATCTCTATCTATCTCTTCTTCCTCTGCCTTCCTGCTATTTCTGCCTCTCCTCTATACCTCTCCTTTTAAATCCATCTCTAACAATGATGTTTTTTTCCATTTGTTAAGCACTTTGAGTTACATGCCTTGTATGATACAGTGCTATACAAATACAATTATTATTATTATTATTATCTATATTGTGTGTTTAGGTTATGAAGACAGGAACAGCCCTTATTCTATACGCCCGTCCCTAAAGGCCAACTACACACCACACAAGTCGACCAACCCAGACCACCAGCAGGACAAGCAGCCCCTACCCCACGGCCGCAGGGCAACAACAAGCGGCAGCATATTCGGCGGAAGAGCAAGCATGGGCCACAGAATGACCATATGCGTCAAGATTGATGAGGAAGATGAGATTGATTTGGTGAAGAAGCCTGTCAGAAAGGTACCAGTAGCCTACGTCACCCACTGCCATGGGGGATACACTTAACTCAATCTCACACTATTATCACACAAATTAAAAGGTAACACTTCATATACCGACTCCTTGTTAAGCATTAGTTATGCATTTGTTAAGCATTATTCAAACCTTAGATAACCCTTTGTAAAATGCTTGTTAACCATTATCTCTTTATTATTTCTCATTACTTAATCATTAACATACACTGTTGATGGTTTTTGATACTGATACATGTTGTGAGAGAGTTGGGGAAGGATTGGCAAATGATACAGAAACCATTATTATTTATTATTATTATTATTATAATCATCATTTGTCAATCCTTCCCCGACTCTCTCACACACATGTATCAGTATCAAAAAACCATCAACAGTGTATGTTAATGATTAAGTAATGAATAATAATAAAGAGATAATGGTTAACAAATGTCTTACAAAGGGTTATCTAATGGGTGCATAACTAATGCTTAACAAGGAGTCGGTATGAAGTGTTACCGATTAAAATGAGTACTGTCTGAATACTACAGTACACACCAAATACTGCCATCATTCTGTTTCAAATCGGAATATTCCTTGCATGTATGTACGTAATAATGCTCACTGTCACAGGCGTGATGGGTAAGCGGTTAGGGCATCAGACTTCCGACCCGCCAGGTTGGTGGGGGGCGGGGTAATTAACCAGTGCTCTCCCCCATCCTCCTCCATGACTGAGGTACCCTGAGCATGGTACCATCACGCCGCTCTGCTCCCTTGGGGCCCCGTTGTGGGGCTGCTCCCTTGCCTGAGTGAGGCGTAAATGCAATTTCGCAGTGTGCACTTGTGTGCTGTGTCACAATGACAACAGGAGTTGCAGTTTCCCAGTTGGGCTTTTGGCTGGCGGGCCCAGACTATTCTGCCCTACAAAGGCAAAGTGCAGTAACTACACCAACATTGAAAGTGTGAAAAATGCCTTCAAAGGTTGGATATTGTAGTTGCAGCAAATTGCAATATCAAAAAAGGGAAACATTTGGACTATCGTCACAAGATTTAGGGGCTGTAATGAAGTCCATTTTCACTCAATTATTTGTGACCTTTTATGTAGTTACTGCACTTTGCCTTTGTAGGGAAGCGATCGTACTGCTGTGATGTTCCTTTTGCATTTTCACCAGGTATGCTGCCCACTGAGCGGCGAGCGAGAAGGGGCAGAGGTGAGGCAGAAGACCACACCAGTGAAGATCAAGGTGCCCCTCACGGTGAAGAACAGGGAGAAGCTGACCTATGACGACACTAGCCAGATAAGGAAGAAGGTAGGCTAACAAAGGGCTTCCCAAACCATGACAAGGCTCCCATATACTAGTGGTGTCGACAATAATTGATTCAGCAATGCATTGCAATGCGGGGCAGGGCAATTCAATAATTGATTCAGCAAATCCCATAATCGATGCGGCTATTTTTTCAAGTTCAATTACTTCCATGGGCATATCCGGAGCGAATGAACTTTAAATGAAATTAAAGTACTTCAAAGCATTGAAAACTGCAGGACTGATACACACAGCAGCCATTAAAATGTTGTTCAGTATCTGTCAGCTTGTATTGCCTCATGATTTCTGAAACATTTGCCTTGTTTTCAGTAGAAATGTGACAGAAGAAATGTGATGCATTGCAATGCATTGAAGAATCGGAACGAACTGATTCGAATCGAATCGTTACCTGCCGAATTGTAATCGAATCGAATCGTAAGGGCAGTGCCAATGCACACCACTACCATATACCGGTTAATTCCAGCCCCTTACATGGGTTGACTCGTGCCCCACTATTTTAGTAGTAATGTTCAGAGGCAGTAGATTATTATAATGCTGTTGAGGATTTTGTTTAGCTTATTTTTGGATGATTTTTGTTGACGTTAGTTACTCGCTTTATTAAATAATTCACTTACTTTTGCTAGATACTTTTCCTGCCAACTTGCTGCGGCCCCCCTAGACTGGCACCCGCTGGCGGCCTCCCCAGGGGTCCCTGGCCCGCACTTTAAAAACTGGGAACACTGGGCTAACATACACATACATAACTAACATACACCCATAACCAAATAATTGTAATTAATTATTTAATATTAATAATTAATTACACACACACACACCCATCATTTCCGGGCTGTAGGGCCACAACATTTTTCTGATGCTTTGAACCCCTGCGACAACGGCAGTACTTGGTATGATTTATTATTATTACGTTTGAAAAGCATTAAGTGAAAGGATTTTTCTCTGGAGCTATTGTTGCGTCAATATCCCATGTTACATGAATGAGTTGCGGCCTATTTACGTAGGTAGGAAGTGTTGGAGACACGCTCACACTATCGCCTAATGATTCTCACAGTTTTTAGGTGCTGAATCCCACATCCCACAGTTTCGAGCATCGCACTTCGTTAGCATAGGTGACAAAGTGCTACGACTTAGTATTTTTGAAAGTCTTTGGTTTGCTCTCCTCTTTCTTGCTCTCCTCTCTGGAGCAGTACTTGGTATGAAATATATTATTATTACATTTAAGTGAAGGGAGTTTGCTTTTGAGCTATTGTTGTGTGAATATCCCATGTTACATGATTAAATGGGTGAGCGGTTAGGGCGTCAGACTTGCATCCCAGAGGTTGCCGGTTCGACTCCCGACCCGCCAGGTTGGTGGGGGGAGTAATCAACCAATGCTCTCCCCCATCCTCCTCCATGACTGAGGTACCCTGAGCATGGTACCGTCCCACCGCACTGCTCCCGATGGGGCGCCACTGAGGGCTGCCCCCTTGCACGGGTGAGGCATAAATGCAATTTCGTTGTGTGTGTTTCGTTGGAGTTTCCCAATGGGCTTTCACTTTCACTTTAAATGATCACATAGGGCAGCCATGGCCTAGTGGTGAAGGATAGCCTTTCAATATGGGGGTTGTAACTTCGAATCCCACTTGACCTCCCCCTACACCTCCATCCATGGCTGAAGTGCCATTGAGCAAGGCACCTAACCCCACATTGCTCCAGGGAGTGTAGCCAGTAACCTGAATGATAATAAATGTAAGTCGCTCTGGATAAAAGCGTCTGCTAAATGTAATGTGATCTACATCTCTCTTGCTCTCCTCTTTCTGTGCGCAGGCTCAGCAAGGGGTGAGCGAGTACCTGCGCACCCAGGTGCGCGCCAAGAGGCAGGACACGCTGCGCATGTGGGTGGCCCTGCAGGGCTCCTACTCCACGCTGGCCAACTACAACACCTACCCGGAGACCTTCTCCACCTACAGCTGGAGCTGGGGCGCCCGCCGGAACCTGGTGGAGATCAACGAGCTGACGCACGGCCCCGCCGCCGCTGCCGCCGCCGCCGCCCGCATGGCCGACAAACCCCACTTCACCAAGCCGAAGCTGATGAGGAGCTTGAGACAGTCTTTCTAATGTTGGGGAAACCATAAAGTAAAACATGTGTATTCCACTCCTGGTATTTTGTGGCGTTTGTTGCACATGCTTTCAGCTGTGGCCTAGTGCAGGGGTGGGGAACCTTTTTCATTCGAGGGGCCACTTCAATTTCATCCGAGGGCCATACTATGAACACGAACCAGGATTTCCCCCTGCACTTTAGGCCTATATTGAAGGCAGCCACCATTAAAACAGACCCCACCTTCTCTAGGTCCCCTGAAAATAACTTAATTGTATTGCAAATGTATTTTCTAAGATTCCATTACAAAATATGTCATTATTTCATGTGAAGCTACATAACATTGCAATTACATCGGGGGCCTTCCCCACCCCTGGCCTAGTGTAAGGAGGTGGGTTTTAGATCAGAGGGTTGCAGGTTCAAATACCTTCCTCAATCCATGGCTGAAGTGCCCTTGAGCAAGGAAGGCACCTAACCACATTGCTCCAGGGACTGTAACCAATATCCTGTAAGTCGCTTTGGATAAAAGCGTCAGCTAAGTGCAATGCAATGTTACGTAATTTTTATGCTATGTTATATAGCAACAACGTTTTTTTAAAAAAAAAACTTCGCTAATTTACTGAAGTATATTTTGGAAGACTTAATTGTACTTGACTGGAGTTTTTAAACATGAAATGAATGGCATAGTTTCACTCCAATGCATTTGCAGTGTCCTTAATACACTGGTCTCTGATGTCTGATAGGAAAAAAGGCACTAGCTGGGGCACGGAGTAGATTGGGTTGACTATCTACCTTAGGGTTGATATTTTTGTGCATATCTGTCAAGTGTTCACTTCACAAACTGTCCAGATGCTTTCATATGGTGCTAACAGTATAACCAGGACGCTATTTATTGTCAAGATCACAAAATACTTGGGAGAACATGTAAGCTTACAAAATTCCCCATGAATTCTGCACATATAAACATATAAACAAAAGCATTTTTGAGATGTTACAGCGCCCACTTTATCAGGGAGCTGCAGGCGAGCTGGTGTCATTAGTGTCCAGTGAATTATATTAACTCTTGCTAAACACTGTCAGTGTTGTCAAATTGGGAAGTTTCCCACCCATATGACCTCTTATATTATGTTTGCCTGGTACTTGTCCGACCTCTAGTAGTTGAACGCCATCAGGGGGCTCCAGAGCTACACTCACACAGAGGTCTTTTAGGAACCAGGTTACTCTTATGTGGCATACTTTTTTCAAAGAGTGTGCTTGACTCTAAATTGCTTTTCACAAGGTCTTCGGGTGCGAGCAAACAGATTCTCTCTTTTTTTTGGTAGAAAAGCCGCCTAAGACGCTGAAGAAGGCTTAGGCTGTCATGTTAAAATGTCTGATGCTGAAATAAAATACAAGAATCGCACCAGAGAGGGCGGCTTTTCCTCAAAAAATGTGTAACATAACTCTTATGTAACATAAGGGGCAAACTGCTTAATTTCCTCAAAACGCTGTGTTCCTGTTATCAATCATGATGTCATGCTAGTCTAGCCGGAGAGCGGGCCAACACTAACGCGGTCCGAACGCCAGGCCTGTGGGAACGAGAGGCTGAATAATTACTGCAGTCAAGTCCCATTCCTCTTCTCCTAATATGCGCGTGTGTGTGTGTGTGTGTGTGTGTGTGTGTGTGTGTGTGTGTGTGTGTGTGTGTGTGTGTGTGTGTGTGTGTGCGTGTGCGTGTGCGTGTACGTGTGTGTTTGAGTACTTTCCTCCTGATAAGCATCAAGTATGTTCCCAGATGCCAATGCTGAGAGGGGGCTTTGCTGAAAGGGTTGGAATTCTCTGCTTTTTCCTGTTATGTGTACGTGTGTGTGTGTGTGTGTGTGTGTGTGTGTGTGTGTGTGTGTGTGTGTGTGTGTGTGTGTGTGTGTGTGTGTGTGTGTGTGTGTGTGTGTGTGTGTGTGCGTTGTTGCAGCCTGCGTGCATGTGTGCGTATGTTTGTGTGCCTGTGTGTGTGTGCATGTGTGTACGTGCGTATGTGCGTGTGTGTGTGTGCGTGTGCGTGCATGCATGTCTGTCCATCCTTCCATTTGTCTTTGGATCTGTCGTGAGTATTCCTGGTGTCATTTTATTTGACTAATGCACAGTCTAGTCAAGATTGAAAACTGAGGCCCTACCGTGGCTCTAGTCTTATGGTAGGGCACGGCTGCTATGCCGGCGATCCGGGTTCAATTCTGACCCGCCCTGGTCCTATGCCAATCCTTCCCCACATCGCTCTCTCCCATTCGTTTCCTCTCACTCCTTCACTGTCCTGTCGTAAAAATGAAAGTCAAACAAAAAAAGAATGTAAACTGGGGTAATTGGACAGTGTGGTGTTTACATAAGTACCGTCTGTTCCTCAGCATTTCCCATGGCACAGATTTCAGCCTTCCCTACTGACTGACATGAAAGATGCCTGAACTGTATGCAGGCAGGCAGGCCGCTGACAGGTTTTCCCGGGCCCGGGACAAAGTCTTCTGAAAGGTCCCCCCCACCACAATGCATATAATGCAATGGCGAGACATTTCTGGGCCCCCTGTCTCTCCCTGGGCCCAGGACAACTGAACCCTTGTGGGCTTCCCTGAACTGTACGTATGGGCTGCATGATAAGAGAATGTACATATATAGACATATGTCTGTGGTGGGAAGAAGACTCTAGCGGTAAACAGGATGACTACACATTATCTGAAGTGGCTTCAGTGTGTGAACTCATTTCTGGTCCAACATAGTTCCTTTATGTTCTCACATAGTTCCTGTTGGTTGTTGTTCACAGACAAAAAAGGGGTTCCGTTTGCTAAATTGTCAGTTCAGTTTAGCATTTTTTGGTCACTTTTTCCTCATATGTATGTCAACGGTTGTGTTGTGGTTTTTTTCCTTCCCAGGATTAGCGTTTGACCCTACCGAGAAACAACTGTTTTTAGTCATGCGTAGGACACACTAGAGTCCGCCCTTTTTGCACACCGCTGAAGAGCTCCTTCCCAAGGGGATTATGACATGAATGGGTGGTACACTAAAGCCTGTGGTTAGTTAGCAACCATTTGCAGTCCACAGCAGGGGTGTAGCAACAAATTGTGGGCCCTATGCACAATCAGCTTCCATGGACCCCCCAGCCATATATCTGCATAAATGAGACACTGTGTGGGGCCCTCTATATGGTATACACACGGGCCCTTGTGACTCAGTCACACTTTACCCCCCCTGTATGACACCCCTGGTCCAATAGCCCTAAGAGGATGGAAGGGGGGAGGAGGCTCTATGTTGAAAGTGCCTCGTCCTCTACCCCCAATTTCTGTTTTCCATATAAGGGGCCAAGACCCGATTTTTGGCCAGATTATGGTAAATGGTATAGCACATCACCATATATATTCTTTAAGTGCAGAAGAAGTCATGTGAAGGGAGAACATGAGTGCCTGAGGGGCTGGTTCTTCATACCAGTACTCTATTGGTGCATGTTTTACAGGCCTCTGCGGACATGGCTGGATTGGCCGTAAGGCATACAGGGCATTTACCCAGTGGACTGTTGATGATTTTGGACTGGACCTTCACTCAGTGCAGTGGTATCAGTCCACATGCCGCTACAGCAGACCCCTACAAATCAGATTTAAATATTCATTTTGGCTGCTGTGGTCAAAATAGTTCGTAATAGAAGTCTAAAAATGTTGTCTCTGAATCATTGTCTTTCTCAATGCCTGGCGGGCCGGACTTGGCTGAAAATGCCCGGCTTGATTTTTTTCTCCCAGTCCAGTCCTGACTGTGGACAAGCAGTTGCGTGTGGTCGGGGATGAGGCAACAATCACACGGGTCGGAAAACATAAGGATGAGGTCTAAAAATAAAGACAAGTTTGACAATAGGAGGCATCATGAACTGGCTCGTCAACATTCTTTCGCCAACAGTCCCATAATTGGTCTGCCTCTTCCCTCTCTGCACAAGACCATGCTGAATAAAAAAAGCCCTCTGTTTGTGTTTGATTTGATTTGTTTGATGTGTGCTGTTGGGCGCAATGCAATCACATGCGAATCACAAAGCTGGCTGTTCATGTGAGATCAGCTGGGCTGACAGCAATGAGGTCACAGGCAACTGGGCGGAGACACCTATTGCTACCTGACCACAGCAGGTGAGTAGCATGCTGCCACACCCATTACTATTGTCATGCATGGGGGTGGTTAGACCGAGTGACTTCAGTCCTGTTTGTATTCACAACCTGCCTCATTGTCATTGTGCCTTGTTCAATCTTGGGTTTTGTCTTTCTCTCATTCTCTCTTGGTCTCTCTCGCTTTCTGTCTCTCTCTCTTGGCCTCTTCTCTCTCTCTCTCTCTCTCTCTCTCTCTCTCTCTCTCTCTCTGTCTTTCTCTCATTCTCTCTTCGCCCCTTGTCTTTCTCTTTCTCTCTCCCTTTCTCTCTTGCCCCCCCTCTCACTCTCTCGCTCTCTCTCTCTCGCCACCCCCTTCTCCCCCCTTCTCTCTCTCTCATGTTCACCCACACACAGTGTTGTGTGGTGGTAGTAGCCGGCAGACTGGTGGGTCATGCTGATCAGAGCTGATAAACCTTGAGCTATTTCCTGTGACCGAGCAGAGAGAGAGACCGGCCAGCAGCAGGCAGGATGCCGCAGTGAGAAACACCATTCACAGCTCAAAGTGAAACAGAAGCCAAGGAAGGAGGCCGAAGGGAGCGGAAGGACTGCAGTCGACCACTGGGCATTCTTGGAGAAGGAAAGGATCGAAGCCTCTGGATGAACCATGGATGACAGAATTACATTTTAAACCTTTTATCTCTTTTTTTTTTGTTTCACCCCCTTTTGTGGTGCTCACACAGCAGCAAGAGGGTTCCCTCCAAAAAGATGGCCTCCCACAACAGAGGTCAGAAGAAAACATATGTGTCCACTTTCAGCCTGGACCTCAAGTCTTCACGGGCTCCACACTCCCCACAGGTGGTCACAGTACATGTGGGTCGAGGGTCGGAGAATGGGGCTGTGGTGAAAAATATGGCTATTTCAGACCATGGCCGAAAATCACACACCACAGGTAAGATTACTGATTTCTAATTCAATTTTGTTTTTTATTCATTTGTTTGGGGTTTTTTTTTTTACTGAAGGTGTTTTGTCTTGAGGGAGTTGTTGCGTCTCCTTTGGTATTTTCATAGGCTACTTAGTCTTGCATTCCAGAGAAATGGGCTGTGTGTTAAAAGCAACAACAACAGGAAGTCTATGGAGACGCACACTGGGGGGCTTTGACATTAGCATGCATCATCACAACACTGCATTGTCATAAAAGGAAGAAACATTCAAGGCCATTGTAGTCCAGATGTGGTTCAAGTTGCATTGCACATTTGGTTGGTTGTTTTGGTCTGTTAATATTCAGTATAGACACACATGTCCCATAGCATAGTGCAGGGGGATTCAATTATATTTCAACGAGGGCCATTTTTTCTAATTCCTCCCAGTAAAGGGGCCGAACTATAAGTATGTGTTATGGTTGCTGACTGTCAATGAAAAAAATATGGGAGACTTCATTGAAGTGGAGGGTCTGGGGGTCCTCCCCCAGAAAATTTTGCATTTCTTAGATGTAATTTCCTGCATTTTAACGTCCCGTGTCCCGTTTCAGCACGATAACGGAGCCCATACTTTTATCTCTAAATTCCAAAAAACAATTCTGTATTTGAAAGGGCTTGTGGGGGGCTAGAACCTTGCTGTCCAAGGGCCGCATCTGGCCCCAGGGCCGCCATTTGAATAGTCCTGATATACTATATAGTAGAGTAACTTTATATTTTGTGAGCTTTAAGTCAGGATTACCTGTGATCCACAAAAAAAGATAATTGGGAATTAGCTATGAAACTTTGTTTTGCCTTATGAACATTTTGGATGCACAGTAAATAGTGAAATGAGAAGTGTTAAATCCTGCCTTCTATTTTGGTCTGGCAACTTCACGTCTTTGCATGTTGAAGTTCCCCTTTGATGCTGTTGTGGCGTGCTCAATGGCCGTGAAAGTACGCACATTTGTCTTGTCTCATTATGTAGGGAGAGAAAGGATTCACTGATTACCATTCAGTTCATGTGTGCGACTCCTTTATCTCCGTACTGAATTACTATTTTAGATTAACGCCCCGAGCGAAACTTTAAGGACAGAGGCACGGACGCCAGCTCTACCTTCTCCTGTCTCATTATTGACAGCATTTACTGCCAAGACAGCAGTGTGATGGAATAGGCCATCACTAGGGTTGTTGGTGCGCTCCTCTGACTGTCATGCCAACGAGCCTGGCTCTTTGGTGTAGTGGCAGCACTGTATTGGAGTGGCCATCACTAGGGTGGTTGCTGGGCTTTGACTGTCATGACAATGGGCCTGCCCTGGCTCTTTGGGGTAGTGGTGGGAGCTGCAGTGTAGTACACCTGAAGGTCTGGGTTAAAGTCTCGGTGAGACGACTCCTCGTCGCTGCAGTGCCAAAAAAATTCCAAAAACATATTTCCAACAGATGATGGATGTTGATGATGTATAGGCCAATTCATCATAACCCTTTTTAATTAGCCTATTATTTTTCTTATTTGACAGACAACACAAGGCCATTCAAGCAAGCAATGCAAAATCATATCAACATGAATAAGACCGTGGGCATGGTACCAACCCATTGAATAGTAGGCTATCCATGAAATACTTCTCATTTATGCTCATTTTGAAGGCAGACACCTCCACGTCTCAGTAATGACAAGGCCCAAATATGACCCTTCTGTAAATTAATGTTTTCTTTTTTTCTTACTTTTGTGACATATGTTAGCTGTTTCTGCATATGTTGACCACTGTCGTCATTTATTTACGCATTATTGCTGTCTCAGCAAACTAGAGGAGATAAACGACTTGAGGAAAATCAATGCATTCTTTCCTGCATGTTGTGTTTATACTCTGCCTCTTATTTGCTCTGGAATAGTAAACACTCCTCCGGCCTCGAAAGCAGCAGAGCGGAGGTCTACATCTGGGCTGCACAAACAGCAGCAGCCGCAGCAGGAGGTGAAACATGCGATCAACAGCCCGTTGGCCACGTTTTCAAAGAAAAGCCCCACCACCACCACCAGGGAACAGAGCAAGAGAGGTACGGTATATGGCAAAGAGAAGACCACCAGTGAACTGCAGCTTGACATTTTTAATACAACGTCCTGCCTGGTTTGCTGTTGTTGTTTTGTTGCAAATGAAAGTTCCCTCGTAATGTTTATCCTAATTTGCACACATCATTTCCTCTCAGAATAAACACAATTTACAAAAATGCATAAACAAATAAAACAACAGAAATAAACCTGGAACATGTATCAATAGGAATATATTTGTCTAGTCAGGTGATCTGAGGCTTGAAGGAAAACAGTACGATATGTGTACAGCGCCTTTGATGTTAGTTAATTGTACACAGACCATTTCTGGGAAACAGCCACTCGACCAATGAACTTATGCCATGCCCACTCCACCAGAGAAAGTACTCCACCCATGATCACGTGACCTCATCAATGGTCACGTGACCACTGTTCCATTGGGTCTGATTAATCAGGCCCACTTCTTTTGTTTTACCACCTGTCTCTAATTTCAGTTGCTACTCCAAAGACCAGAGCCAGCATCAGCACAGGTAAGAACGGCAGCTCTAGTATGTTGCTTTTGTGCATGTTCCTCTGAAGACCTTTTTTGGTGAAACAGACAGATAGGTTGATTTTTGAAGCGTGGAGTTGTGTTTTATTGTGCGTACATAACATTTTATAAATTGTCCATTCGAAGACCCTAGATTCTACCTCTTTCCAATTGAAACAATTGGCAATCTTTTAATGCCAAATCAAATGATCACAGCAGAGAGGGGAAGCACGATTGATCCAGCTTCAAATGATCCCCTTCAAAATTTTACAATTAAAATACCACATAGAGATAATTAAACTGGGCCTACCTTAAATTACCAGGGTAACAGTGGTTGTGTATTGTCAATTGTTTTAATGTTTTTGTCTGTGTGTGTGTGTGTGTGTGTGTGTGTGTGTGTGGGGGGGGGGGGGTGTTTACAATGAGTTTTAATTGTACATGGTCCCTAATAAATTGGAATTGAATTGCAATTGAATTGAAACCCCTCCACTCAGACCCTGCAGTAAAGTTCCAGGAGGCTCCTGAGCAGGTGGAGGTGCGCGTTGGAGAGACGGCCCAGCTGGCCTGTTCCTACAGCTCTGAGGACCCTGTGGCATCCTGCTGGATACATAACCTAGAGCAGGTACACTACACTAAGATGACAGCAATTTTAGAGTGAGGAGTCCGCACACTTAAAATCTTCTAGGAAACGAAGAAAAAAGGATTTTAAGTGGGTGGACTCGGTCAGCCTACGTCCTGCACCTTTTCCTGGGATGTGCAAAGTCTTAACCTTCAACACCAAGACGACAAACAATAACTGTGCTTCCTAATGTAACAGAGGCCAACGAGCAGAGTGTGGCATGGAACGTTAGTAAACCGCCCTTCCGAAGCCTCATGCCGTTTGGGTAGCGCTGAGCTTTTGTACTAGTACGTATTGTGCTGTGCCTCCCATGCCCGAACTGGAGCGTTGACTAGGAGGTAGCAAGTTCAAACCCCGAGTGGGAGACTACCAAGGGTGTTGGTTCACACTTTTTGGTTCACAGCTGCTATTCATAATCGTCTATGATCTACAGTAGCCTACATTCAGTTGTGAAATGAGAGGTGTTAGATATGTATTTTGGTCAGGAAATGGCACATTGCTTGTTAAAAAGCTACCGTTGTGGCAAGTTCAGTGCCTTTGAGTGCGCATGGGAGAGATTGTAGGTGCATGCTGTTTTGCCTTGCAACAAATCGGGCCATTTATTTTACACTTCACTTGTGAACTCTTCCATGTGGCCAAAGGGCTTTGTTATGTCAGCTGATTTAGTGAATAGGCGTGTATAGCGTATAGCTTCACAAGCCTGGTTGTCTATTATTGTTTATAAATAGGCTTTAATAACCTGGCAAATATTGGCACTCCCCTCTCGCGGAGCATGAGTGACTGCACAGGAGGTGCAGGTTTTGCCTTGACACAATTGGGGTCATAGAAATGTGCAAAGCTGGCCCTGCCATCGGTCCTGTCCATAATGAAGCCTAAAAAAAGACCAAAAGAAAAAAGAAATGTGCAAAGCTGAGCTGGCATGAAAACGGGCCCTTGTCACTTGATGTCGGACACGCTCGAAGCAGGTTAAACTGCATCCATTAGTCTGTTTTATTTTTCAATACTAAGGGGTCGTTGGCAGGCTTCTGATGAGGTCAAGGGGGTGTTGGGAGGCTTGTGATGAGGTCCAGTGGGCGTTAATTCAAAAAACGTTGAGCAGTACTGCTTTATAATGTCATTGTAAAGGCTAATTGAAAAGATTTGGTGTGGACCTAAAATGTGATGTAAAATGCCTGTACTGTATGCCATCTCCATGACAGCCTGTGGTCAACGAGGCCCGGTCCTCTGTGAACTGCGAACAGCAAAGCAGTAGCCTGAAGATCTCCGATGTCAAGCCTGAAGACGCGGGAAGTTACACACTCTTTGTGAGGAACAGGAGAGGCTCTACACAACACACCATCCAACTCAGCGTCGTCGGTGAGGAATCCTGCCATACATTCTGCCCTTAGGCATCATGCCAACATTGAAACTGACGAAAAGGGCTTTCAATGTATTGGTATTAGGTTGGATATTGCAGAACTGCCCATTTTGACATGGCAATATCTCAAACAAAACACATTTGGACCATTCAGCTTTGTCACAAGATAAAGGAGTTGTTATGAAGACCAAATTCAGTCTAAGCTCAATTTGGGCAAAATATGTTAGTTACTGCACTTTGCCTTTGTATGGTGCTATTGCCCTCTGGGCCATTATTCAGTTTCAAGGGAAGTGGGGGTTTGGGGATTCGTGTGAGGAAAGTACAGATCTGTAACAAACCATCTATGGTCTGGCGAGTCGACCAAGCTTGCGGCCTGCAGATGTGTAAATTGTTTGTTGGAGAGTTCTCTTATTTGGCCTGGAATGTGTTCAAAGGCAAGAAGTGCTGGATTTAGAAACATACAAGCACAATTCATTACATTGCATTACATGACACACAACGATCTAAAGTGATTTACACTTATTTTAAGTACAGGGTATTGGTTACAGGCCCTGGAGCAGTGTGGGGTTAGGTGCCTTGCTCAAAGGGCACATCATCTATGGAGTGTGGTGGGGAGTGGTAAGGGTGGGATTTGAACCTGCAATCCTCTGATCTAAAGCCCATCTCCTTAACCAATATGGCCATGGCTTCCCCACTCTTGGCTAATTAGGTAGATAATTTTAAGTGCCCTAGACAGAAGGAATGTATGGCTAAATAGACAAAAAGGATACATGACCGGGGCCTCTTTTAGCCATCGGGGGTGGGGGTGGGTCCAAGTTTAATCAGTCGGGCAGTCATGGGTAAGCGGTTAGGGCGTCACACTTGTAGGCCAAAGGCTGCTGGTTCGACTCCCGACCCGTCAGGTTGGTGGGGGAAGTAATTAACCAGTGCTCTCCCCCATCCTCCTCCATGACTGAGGTTCCCTGAGCATGGTACGGTCCCGCCGCACTGCTCCCCTGGGCTGCAATAGTGGGC
Source organism: Engraulis encrasicolus (assembly GCF_034702125.1). Classification (NCBI taxonomy): domain Eukaryota; kingdom Metazoa; phylum Chordata; class Actinopteri; order Clupeiformes; family Engraulidae; genus Engraulis; species Engraulis encrasicolus. The sequence goes on from NC_085873.1 coordinate 21,481,453, forward strand.
TGCCCCCTTGCACGGGTGAGGCATAAATTGCAATTTTGTTGTGTGTGTTGTGCTGTGTCACAATGGGAGTTAGAGTTTCACAGGTGGGCTTTCAATGCTTGTTCCCTCTCTTCATTTCTCTCTTTCCTCTTCTGAATCTGTCCAGACCGACCCGATCCTCCAGCCTCCTGCCCTTTCGTGTCCCAGCTGAAAGTCAGCTCCCTGACCTTGTCCTGGTCGGGCCCGTGCTACGACGGTGGTTCCGCCGTGACCGGATACGTGGTGGAGCTGAAGCGGGTGGGCCCAGGGGAACCGGGAGAGTGGACGCAGCTCACCGACCAGTGTCGGAACACGTCCTATCGGGTCCGCTCTGGCCTGGAAACGTCAGGGGAGTACCGCTTCCGTGTGAGGGCCTGCAACGCTGTGGGAACCAGCGACCCCAGTGAGGAGTCTGACTGTATCAAGATGGAGGCCAAAGGCAAGTTAGCATGGATGTTTATAGGGAAAGTTACAGTACCATTGATGTCTGCAGGGCAAGTTATCTTTGATGTCTGCAGGGCAAGTTACCTTTGAGGTTTACAGGGCAAGTTGCCCTTGATGTTTGCAGGGCAAGTTATCTTTGAGGTTTACAGGACAAGTTATTATTGAGGTTTACAGGGCAAGTTACCATTGATGTCTGCAGGGCAAGTTATCTTTGGTGTTTACCGGGGAAGTTGCCCTTGATGTCTGCAGGGCAAGTTACCCTTGATGATGTCTGCAGAGCAAGTTACCCTTGATGATGTCTGCAGGGCAAGTTACCCTTGATGTCTGCAGGGCAAGTTACCCTTGATGATGTCTGCAGGGCAAGTTACCCTTGATGATGTCTGCAGGGCAAGTTACCCTTGATGATGTCTGCAGAGCAAGTTACCCTTGATGATGTCTGCAGGGCAAGTTAAAAAGAAGTGTGGGTGATGCGCGCACATCCAGTAAAACAGGTGCTGGATCAAACAAACGTGCGTAAAGGAAGAAAGGAAATCTGCACACTGTTACTGCTCACCGATTTATTTGAACACAACGTTTCGACCTCAGGCGGTCTTCGTCAGGTGTATAGGTGACCTGGCAAGTTACCCTTGATGATGTCTGCAGGGCAAGTTACCCTTGATGTCTGCAGGGCAAGTTACCCTTGATGATGTCTGCAGGGCAAGTTACCCTTGATGTTTACAGAGCCAGGGTGTGGGTGTTGAAACGTGGGTTTGCTAGTAGTGATAATCTAAAAGGGAGAAGGGGTTGGTCTAGACTCTAGAGCAACTCAGCTTTTTTGAGTGAACGCTCCCTGGACCTCATCATAACCCCCCTTAAAATAAAATGGTCTAATGGCCCCCGTTGGCAATTAAAGCCCCTGGGGGGCTGTAGAGCCCTGTTTGCAATTTTAGCTTGGTTAATAAAGAGACATTCTGTTCTTTTAAGTGATGTGTCTTCTTCAATGTTTCTGTCCCCTCCTGCAGATGGTCCACAGGAGGAGTCTTACGTGGATGTAGTTATCGACACCAAACATGCTGTCAAGGACCACTACAATGTGCATGAGAGGCTAGGAGTGTGAGTAACATACCATACAGCAGGGGGAATTGTTTTTGGTCCAAGGGCCACATTGGGTTTAGAATATTGACCAAAGGGCCAGATGTTGCAGGCAATGTGCCCAGGTCAATAATACGAAATGGTGTACGCTAATGGGTCATTCCACGCCAAATCAACAAGTGCCCGCGCACTTAGGTCTCAAAAAATTCTGAAAATATTACCAAGCGTACCCATGGTACTTAAGAGAAACACTGTTAATTTATTTGAATGTAAGATGTATACTCTCTGTGTTACAGCCAATTTTACTGGGGGAGGGGGGTGCCCATTTTGTTCACACTCTTTTTTTTGTCAAAGTTCACAAGCCCGTAGCTCAAGAACTAAACAATGTAGGAAGCTCAAATTTGGCATGCTGGTACATAGATAGGAATAGTTTGTTGCAAAACTGTCAGTTTTGGTCTGTATGATCCTGCATCGTCATAGCATTCCCTCAAAGATGATACAAATTGTACTGGAGTTTTTGGCTGTGCTCTGTTTAGGCCTTCAGAAGACATATTTGTGCCCAACATAGCCTCTTGATTTTTTCCCCTTGTAGAGACAAGTAGGAACACTCTCATAAAAAGCTATAGCAAAGCAGTCATTTTGGGTGTCATTTTCAGAGCTCCAGAACCCCTTGTGGGATTGTCCACAGATTTTTATTGTATTTTTTTTCTTCATTCTCCATGAATTCTTCTTTTTAAAAATGTCAATGAGACTTGTCTTATGTGATGTTTTCTTTTGTAATTTCCAACCTGAACATGGGCAACATGCACATTGAGAGCAATATGTTTTCTATTCGTTTCTTCCGATGCAATCTGCTGGTCAAAAAAAGTAACAACATGACTCCTTGTGCCTGACCTACTGTCTCTTTTGGTGTGCGAACCTGCTCCCACATTGAACACTCCTGAAATCATTGAAATTGAAAGGGATACCTGCACCCCTGCACAGGGACTCTCGGGTGATCATGTCTGGGCAAAATTTGCATTTGATTATTTAGTCTTTACATTAAATGCTATCAAAATCATGTTGCTCTCTTTTTGCATTTTGCCCATGTTCAGGGTGGAAATTAAAAACGAAAACATCACATAAGACAAGTCTCATTGGCATTTTTAAAAAGAAGACTTCATGGAGAATGAAGAAAAATATAAAATAAAAATCTGTGGACAATCCCACAAGGTGTTCTGGTGCTCTGAAAATGACACCCAAAATGATTTGTCAGACTTGTGAGGTCTTCTGGTCAAACACTGATGGGGTTTCCTTTCTATTCATAGATTTTTATGGGAGTGTTTCTACTTGTATCTACAAGGGGAAAAAATCATGAGGCTATGTTGGGCACAAATATGTCTTCTGAAGGCCTAAACAGAGCACAGCCAAAACCTCCAGTACAATTTGTATCATCTTTGAGGGAATGCTATGACGATGCAGGATCATACAGACCAAAACTGATAGCTTTGCAACAAATTATTCCTATCTATGTACCAGCATGCCAAATTTGAGCTTCCTACATGGTTTAGTTCTTGAGCTTACGGGCTTGTGAACTTTGACAAAAAAAGAGTGTGAACAAAATGGGCACCCCCTCCCCCAGTGAAGTTGGCTGTAACATGGAGAGTATACATCTTACATTCAAATAAAGTAACAGTGTTTCTCTTAAGTGCCATGGGTACACTCAGTAATATTTTCAGAATTTTTTGAGACCTAAGTGCGCGGGCTCCTGTTGATTTGGCGTGGAATGGCCCTAATGTAAATTGTCAGCTATGTCATTACTGCACATTTTAATGAAAAGTATTTATAGGCTATGAGCCGAGGGGTCGACCGGTGCCATCTGGGGGGAGGAATGCTAGCAATGTTTTTTGGCAAGGTATATCCCCCCACTAGTAGAAAAAGCTTGATAGCAGTCATGGGGTGGTAGCGAAATCACTTTTTTCAGCTCTTGAAGTTACTACCCCCCTATAATAAATACTGTTTTTTAATATCGGCTGTATATGTAGTTATGGCTTATGTTGGGGGTATTGCCAATATCCTATACCATCGTGCTTGTTATCACTGGAAAGGGGACCTTTCAGGCTTTCATTTCAGCCCATTAATGAATCTGTCTGACATACACAGAAGCCACAGCACGTCATTAAACCAGAAATAGCTCCCATTTTCACACAAATTGTGCCAAAACTGTGCACTTTCGTTTACATCTGTGGCATGAAAGAACACCAAGGACACCAAAGTTAACAACCTCAATACTCAGGGCACTCTACCGATTCAGAAAATGTATAATATGCCCATGCTATCATTTAGTATNTGTCTGTGAGACCCTTAAATGTCACTTGTGCAACCAGCAAAAATGTCTTCAAAATCGGACCCAATAGCATGGACTAATACAATGCCGGTATCACTTTACTTAAACAAACTTTGTTTATACTGTAGTTCATATGTGAATGTACATAACATTCACAAGTTGTTAAAGTATTCAATTATTGTAGTGCAGTCTTTCTCAAAGTGGGCCGGAAGCCCCCCTAGGGGGGCGCGTGAAGTCAGAAGGTTTTTCTTTTTTAATACTTTTCTGCTTTGCCATTAAGTCACTAATATTTAGAGAACATAGGCCATACTGTACGTGTATATCAGGCTCTAATAAACTTCACGACGGCCTATTTATTTGTATTTTCGTAACCATTTTGCTCGAGGGGGGCGCAGACAGACACCCTTCCTCTGAAGGGGGGAATGGCACGAAAAATTTGAGAAACACTGTTGTAGTGTATGTGAAGAAATACAATCTAGATGGTAGGCCCTGGAATGATAGGGCATTGGGTAACACTTTACTTAAACCACTCAAATATGGTATCTCATTAACAGAATTTAGATAAATGTTCATATACAACATTTTATACAGGCTATTTCATAAACAAATAGACTGAGACCCTATACAAGGGGTTACAAGCCAATAAAGAAACATGTTGCAAAGGGAATATGTTTAATGAAAGAATAGTTTCATGTAGATTTATATTATTTCGTCGTCAGTACTCTTCATCTTCCATGTCATCCCCTTCATCTAAACTGTCTATGGTTGCCTGGTTTCCGCACACTCTCAGTTTACACATGTCTGTGCACCTGAGGCCATTTACCAGACAAACACAATGATGGCTAGAGCATTTTGTAGTGCAGTTGCACGAAAGAAGGTCCAGGACAGCTTGGGATATTGTCAATATTCTATACAATAGCGCTTGGTATTACTGGAAAGGGGACCTTTCATTCTTTCATTTCAGTCCATTGCTGAATGTTTCTTACACACACAGAGGTCACAGCACTTCATTAAACCAGACATAGGTCACATTTTCTCACAAATGTTGGCTAAACTGTTTGATTTCGTTTATCTCTGTGGCATGAAAGAACGCCAAGGACACAAAATTACACAACCTCAATACTCGGTGGACTCGGAAAATGATAATATGCCCATACAATTATTTTGTATATGTTTGTGAGGGCCTAAAATTTGACTTGTGTAACCACCAATAGTCTTCAAAATAGTAGCCAATATAGCAGGTAATTAGCTGGAAATATCAGGCCTTTTTTCCTGCCAATGTTTGTGCTGACATTCACAGAGGTCATTAAACCAATAATTTCTCGGCCCTATCGTGGCCTAATGGTAGGACACTGGTCTACTACGCGGCTGACCCGGGTTCGATTCTGAACCGTGCCCTTTGCCGACCCTCCCCCATCTCTCCCTCCCAACTCGCTTCCTGTCACCTCCTTCACTGTCCTGTCTCATACTTGTATAAACAAAAAATAAAGGCTTGAAAAGCCCCCCCAAATACTCAAATGATCACTCCTGCCAATTTCAATATGCTGTTGTATTGCTCACATTACCCTTGACTTGTCAGTACCCGGAGATGCTGCATGCTGCTATTCTAATGGGGGCAGATTTTGTTTACATTTAAAAAAAAATCTTAACATGGGCCTACTCCAAATATTTTCCCAAAAGGTAACACCTGCCCCCATTACAATGACCAGGATCTTGGAAAAGGCTGAAGAAAAAAAAATCTCTGGTACTGACAAGTCCAGGGTAGTGTGAGCATTACATGCATGTTGAAATTGGCTGGCGTTATCCTTTAAACCAGTAATTTCTCACAAATTCCACCTCAACTGTATGATTTATGTTGTCCCTATACCATGGGAAACCATCAGGGTCACAAAACCAAATGATTTTAAAAATCTAGGCATGCTGTTGATTCAGAAAATGTATAATGTACCCATACAATATTTGCAGGAGCCTTTAAAAGACCGTAATGATCCTCAAGGCCCTAATGACCTATTTTCTGACCAATTCTGTAATATCTCCTTACAGACATACATACAAATGTTGGATAAAAAGAAAAATGAATGAATATATGTATGTATAGTGTATATACATACAGTATGAATGTATGTGCATAAGAATGTATAAATCCGCTTTGAAATGGTACTGTTGTCAGTAAATGATCAAATTGCACATACAGCACTGCTTAATAATAGACATATTGTCCTGCCAGACATTTCACAGATTACTGACCAAAAGCTTATTGAAAGAAATTGTATGTATGTACAATGTAATATGGTAGCCCTTCCCCAAATGATAATTTCAAAGGCTAATTTTTTGCCATACAGCAGGGGTGGCCAACCAGTCGGAGACCAAGAGCCACATTTTGTAATGTGTCACAGCAAAGAGCCACATCGGCACACAAACATCACGCGGGCAAACAAGCGCACACCCACCAACATGGGCATCACCCATCCTTCTCGCACCACAGACCAGCAACAACATACACACAGCAAAAAGACACACAACAACACGGGCATGAACATCAACCATCTCTTCCTTTCACACACACACACACACACACACACACACACACACACACACACACACACACACACACACACACACACACACACACAGTGTCAAATTGATGTTACACTCCAACTAAATGGCCTGACTAAAAGACAATCCTGAATATAAGATGACCACCACCCCTTTTTTACTGCTTCAATTTTTGGGGGGATATTAGGTTTTTTCAAGATATTTTTTTTTGTTTGACATAAGAAGACAACACTGGTCAAAATTCTGTTCATAAATTCTTTCACATTTTAATAAAACACAGCATATCACAGCATAATTTCCATAAGCACTCGTTATAACAGCACAAATATAGTTAAGCGGCATAAAGATTCCCCGCCTCTCTTCATTCGGGGGTTAGACGCACACAGGCACATCTTGCGCACAGATGACCATTGGATGTCTGGCGACGACACCATCCAAAACTTAACAAGGTGGTTCGTCAAATCGCCGTTCATTTTCCATAATGTTTCAGCGAGTGCTGACAATGGGCCGGGGGAAAAACACAGTTTTCCTTTTGAAACTAAACTGAGCGCGGAGAAGCGAGAAGTCGAGTCGATCGGTTTCCCACCTTCACGCTGTCTGCCCGCACGGCTTTGTCAATGGCTGAGACTATAACAGCCGACATTCATAGCGAAAACAAGGATAAAACATTACTTTTGGCGCTATTTTGTCTATAGCCCGCAAAAATGAGACGATTTTAAACCAAAAACATCCTTTCACATTTAGGCGGCGGGCCAGAAATCCTATCTTGCAAGTTCGTCGGAGTGATCAGGTGGCAACTTGGTTTTTGCTCATATATATCCATCAGAGTGCATAAATCAATATTCTAAGTGTTGCCATCATCAGAAGTTGCACATTAATATAAAAAACAAAGGTTGAAATAGTGATGTTTGGTAATGAAGGAATGTAATTTAAATTAGCCTCTTCAACAAGAAAAGTGTCACCAAATAAATTTGAAGTGATCCACAAGAGCAAAACTTCACATATAAGTGTGTATTATGCCTATCAATATTTCTTTATGGGTGTAATGGCAGTCAGGCATAGCGCCACCATGTGGTAGGTAATTGAACTGCTTGAAATGCACTGCAGCTACTGTTTATTCCATATAGGAAAATGTGGTGAAGTTGATGTGTAGATTCTATTAAACATGGCCTATGAGTGAAATGGCAGTCAAGCATAGCGCCACCATTTGGTAGGCGATTGAACTGCTTGAAATGCACTGCAGCTCCTGTTAATTCCATATAGGAAAAAGTGGTGAAGTTGATGTGTAGATTCTATTACACATGGCCTACTTTGCGAATGGTTTGTTGATGTCTTGTAAAATAAGGAAATTGTGTGGTGACAAACGTACCACAGGTAAACCGTTAATTGTTAATTCAACATTCATTGCCCGACATGAATGATAATTAGCAGATCATGGCTGATTGTAATTATGAACACAAAACACATAATCACAACTTAGTTACTGTCTTTTGCCTTTGCATGACTCTTTCACTCAAGACTGATAGACACAAGGTAGAATACAGTAGGCCTAATTGCCAATTATGGGCCAAAGGTTTTCACAAAATTGAAAAATACAAAATTCTCATTCTCAACATTTTAAGTAAGACTCTATTATTAGTTGTATAGTATTATTATGATTTATAATTATGATAATTATGCAAATATAAAAATATAAATCCAAGGTGGTCACAATTTTTCAACATGGCCACCCTCTCCACTTGTAAAAAAGGCCTGGAATAGTTCACTTAATGATGCAAGCATGCAATTTGGCACAACATGTTCAGAATCCACTCTTTGAAAAAAGGGTGCTGGCCTCAGGGAATTCCAAGATGGCACCACCAATGACTCCTTAGCCTATATTAACTGATTTGCAGTACAATTATTTTAAGACAAAAAATCACTATCCTATCATACAGTCTGACCAAAAAGATCTGCTATTTTTGCACGATGGCATTTTTAAAGCAAAACGACATAAATATTAGAAGTGTAGTCCTATAACAAAATCTTAAAAAGAACTGTGTAAGGCTGGACAGTGGACAAATAAGACATGTAGCATTTGCATCCGTCTGAGCCATTCTCTACTCTCTGTAATGGGAGACCCAATTACCCAGAACACTTTCAATTAGTTTCCTATCCCCAGTTAGCTGGATTTTCTAACTAGTCTTGGCCTTATCAGCAGATATATTCCAAAAAACTTTGAACAGCCTCATTTCCCATCCTCCGACAAGTCAAGTGGAGTGTACTGACTACTCATTGGTGATTTGATGCAGTGGTGGCTCCACTGAGGAAATTGGCAAAGGTGTTGTTATCCAAATTGACAAGTTGGGGGAACCCACAGCTATTTTCTTGTTAACTACACAGCATTTACAGTCCTTCCATTTGGGCCAAGTTGTACAGTAGGTAAGGACATTGGAATGTTTGGCATGATGCTGTGCTGGAAACATGAGACCCTACATCTCAGATAGAACTGATTGTGTTTGATATCTTTGACCAAGTCAACTTTGATGATGTTGGGATTTTCCTGAGTAAGTTGGGAGCTGTATATCTTTTGCCATCTGCATCAGACTTGGTACAACCAAAACTCTCTCTGAATGAGATAGGACTACATGGTCCTAGGAGGAAGCCAATAGCCACATCTTTTCCCATGCTAAATTATGGTAAGGTAAACTCAATTCTAGATGTGCAACATTTAAGGCTGATGTGTGGCCAAACCCAGAGCCTTCAATTAATTGTCATCCACAAACTTTACAACACAATTGCACAAGAGAAGGCCTAATACATGCTGTTCTGCCATGATTTTACATGCTGTGATGTGGTCACAGCCTTCAAAACCAATGATAAAGGAAAGTTGTTGAATAAGAGATTCAGCACTGCAGATTGTATGAGTGATGCGAGCCATTAACTATTTTGCAGAAAGGCCATGTGAAGACATCCCTCCAACAGCAGCAGCACTGATACAACACACTACATAATATGCAACAACACACTACATAATATGCAACAAATCAAGCAGAGTGCCTGTGGGTTTTGAAGCATATGCCAACCAGAACTCAAAGAAATGAAATCCAACTGACGGGAGGAGATTGGCAAAGAATGAACAGGGCAGCCATTGCAAAGAGTAGTAAAAGTTTGTTAAGTGCGGCAGGTGCACATGCCTCAGGCTTGGTCTTATATGCATAGTCTAGTGAAGTTGCACATGTGAAGTACAGTTCTGCTTAATCCTTTTACTTCAGTCCTGTCAAGATTTTGACATTATATTGTGCAGTTTTAGTATTTGTGACTGATGTTTTTGAATAAGAAATCACATATCCTTTTCAGACTGTATCATGTATACAGTATTGTTCTTCGGTAATTTGTTGATTTCATTGAAGTAATTGCATAACCTATATGTTAGTTAGCATTAGTAATTGTTGGTGGAGGGGATAGCATCTCGAAACGTGTGAACAATGTTGTTGTTTCAAAGAGTATATTCTAATGAACAAGGGTCCAAAATTGCATGCCAAAATTTCATTATGTGAACAGTTCTTGGTCTTCTGAGGTGAAAATGGTGAAAATGGTGGCCACTTAGGATTCTTTTGGTGGCCATCACACTTTTTAAAAGGGTGTATTCTATAGAACATTTTGTGCCAAATTGAATGTTTACATCACTAAGTGAACGATTCTTTGCCTTATTTATAAGTGGAGAGGGTGGCCATATTGAAAGCAGTGGCCATCTGGATTTTATCAAAGGACAATGCTCTTCTTTCAAAAATGGGGTGCGTTTCCGCAATGATAACATTTGCAGTATTTCATGCTATCATAATTAAGCTATTCGTGGCCTCATTATAAGTGCAGAGGGTGGCCATCTTAAAATATGGCCGCCAGCTTGAATTTTCTGCGCGGCCAAGGGCATTTTTTTTAAAGAGTGCACACTAATGAACATTTGTGCCAAATCTATACATGCACTTTTCGGTGCACTTACCGGTATATACAGTAAATAAGGTAAAAACCGAAGTAGCGCCCCCTGTGGTGGCCAAGGGAGCAGGTTTATGCCCTGGCAACAGACAGATTTGAATTCAGCACCCCCAAATTGACCAAGTACACATATTTTTAAGTTGCCACTAAGAGGTCACAACAAAACTCATTTTCCAGATGAGCTATGATTTCTGGTCCGCAGCCTATGTGTCATATTTTGGTGTTTTCTTCCATCTTGAGTCTAGATTGTAAAGTATATGTATGTTGTTTGATAATTCAACCAATTAGCTGTCATGTTTAGAGAAAAAACATGGCTTGAAGTAAAGAAACAGTCCAAAACCAGCATTTTAAGTCAGTTTGAACTAGCCCCCTGCACCCCCAACCCCATACACACACATACACACACACACCAAGTCTTCAGTTTCATGGAAAATGTTGTTACAAAGCAATCTGTAAAATGTTATAACTGAACAGGAACGAAAACTTTAAAACTGTTTCTACCCATAAATAAGCAAAAATGAATATAGCGCCCCTTGTGGTGGCCAAACGTGCAGGCTGACGCCGTGGCAACAGGCAGATTTGGATTCAGCACCCCCAAATTGATCAAGAAAACATGTTTTTAAGTTGCCACTAAACGGTCACAACGAAACTCATTTTCTAGATGAGCTATGATTTCTGGCCCGCTGCCTAATTCGGGTCAATAGCCATGTGCACTCCTTCTAACAGAGTGCAGAGATGGCTACGCAGCACAGAGATTCTCGGCATCTCTGCTCCAGACAGACGCCTCTCTCTTGAGCAGATAATCATTTGCACATTTATTACCGCCATATCCGAGCGATAGAATTAAAAAATATGGACAGTACATTTTCTTGACCTTATTGAGAGTTGTATTGCCTTGAGGAGTGATGGCCAAATCTTTCAGGTTAAAATGTTGCCGCTATTTTGTCTAGTAACCGAAAGACGCGGTCACTTTTTAAAGCGCTATTTTTAGAACGCTTAAATCACGTCTTGTATTTGGGCTAATGCAGTAACAAATTTCACACACCAACGTGATCATTCAGGGCACTTTAGACAAGGCCTACTACACCTACCAACAAGACCACAGGGCACTTATTTGTCACAGTTCTAATCAACTTTGTGTGCGCAATTCCAATGCATATTGCCTATGGGACATAAACACAAACTTGGACATGAACGCAAGAGCCGCAAGACACCAGGCAAAGAGCCGCATGCGGCTCGAGAGCCGCGGGTTAGCCACCTATGATATAGGCCTACTACATAGTAGATTACTTTTTTCAGCACTTCTCTGTTATATTCTCTTACAGATATTTTACCAAAGGTTGACTAAACAAACAAAAAATAAGTTTGATTTCGCTTCCTTGAAGCAGAGAATAGTCCTCCTACAATGGTCAAATGGCACATAGACAGTCAACTGCTGAAATAACTAGGCCTATGGTCCTTGCAATGACGTAAGCCTATAATATTCATTGATGAGTACGGTTCCTTTTTTTAGAACAATTATTTCCTATTGCCTAATGGACAAATGTATTCATTCATTCATTATTTCTTTCATTTGATTAGGACAATACACACTAATCAATACATCAGTTAAAAAAACATCAATATAAATATGTTGGTATTTGCATAGTTGCCAAATGTCATCCGTAGTCCTAAGGCAGGTAGCCATAATAAAAAAAACAATACTGCATTACAGTAGACATGACATTTTACCACAAACACCAAATATATCCAGAGTAAAACAATGTTCATACTATTAATTAATAGGAGCAGGTCTGGTTTGTTTTCAGCCACTGTTTACGGGTGATTTTGAAGATGCTGATGTTGTCACATAGCCTGGCCACGCCAAACCCCTAGGGGCGTCTAGATTTCTAGGCTAGTTGTCACACAGTCCGATATGAGCATGGCTGAACAATAGAAGGTGAATTTCGATTTTGCCACCGTGACATATCCTAAAGAAAGTGGTCAAAAATTGCTCAATTAAACATATACACAACACTGCTGAAACTAGGGCATCTCAAATTCCCTCCAACATTCAATATGGTAGACGTTTCTGAAACTATTCCAAATATTTTATCATTAACATTTATCCACCCTTACCCCCACCTGCTCTACAGTATCTCACCCCCACTCCTCTCCCCACCCTACAATGTCTTATCTCCCCATCCCCCCTCACTTTCCTTTAAGCCCCCCCCCCCCACCTACCCCACTACCCCCCACTCCACAGTGCCCCCCCCCTCACCTACCCCCACTACCCCCCCCCCCACTCCACAGTAACCCCCCAGTCACCTCCCCCCACTCAACAGTGCCCTCCACTCACTCTCCTCCACTACCCTGGCCTTGCCCCCCACCCAACAGTGCTCCCTCAATTGCCCCCACTCACCTCACCCCTACTTCTCCCCCCTTGCCCCCCCCCTAACTCTACATCTACTGTACATACAGTGCCTCCCCATGCCCCCGCTCATCTCTTTTATCTCCTTACGTCTTATGTCTCCTTACATTTCCTTACGTCTATAAAGAGAAAGGACAGAATTGGACTTAAATTATGTCATATTAATGGTCATTATGGCCTTTTAAGGCTGTCACGAATACATTTTATGGGTATATTATACTTTTTCTGAATGAGCAGAGTGCCTGGAGTATTGAATTGATTGGGATTTGTGTCCCTGATGTTTTCCCATGGTATAGGGACAAAAGAAAGCCTACAGTTTAGGCGACATTTGTTATTATTATTTCTGGTTTAATGAAGTGCTGTGACCTCTGAGTATGTCAGACAGATTTAGTAATGATCTTAAATGAAGGCCTAATGCCAAGCAGTGATGCCAAGCAGAAACTTTGGAAGGAAAAAGGCCCAATACTTCCAACAGATGACCTGCATGTATTGGCTATTATTTTGAAGACTTTTGCTGGTTGCACAATTCAAATTTAACGCTCTCACAAACGCATACAAAACAATTGTATGGGCATATTATACATTTTCTGAATCAGCAGACTCCAAAGAGTATTGAGGTTGTCCAATTTTGTGTCCTTGGTGTTCTTTCACGCCACAGAGATAAACGAAAGCAGACAGTTTAGCCAAGAGTTGTTGGAAAATGTTAGCTATGTCTGATTTAATGAAGTGCTGTGACCTCTGTGTATGTCAGACAGATTCACCAATGATCTTAAATGAAAGCCTGAAAGGTCCCCTTTCCAGTAATACCAGGCACCATGGTATAGAGTATTGGCAATACCCCACGAAATGAGCCTGAACTAGACATGCATCCGAATTCAAAAATGGAATTTAATAGAGGGGGGTAGTCACTTCAAGAGCCGAAAAAAGGGGTTTCGCTACCACCCCGTGACTGCTATCAGGCTTTTTCTAGTAGTGGGGGGATATACCTTACCAAAAAAAATTGTTAGCATTCCCCCCCCCCAGATGGCACCGATGGCCAAAATATGGGGCCATGGCTCAAGGCCTATTAGATGTAGCCTATGTCCTTGGCTAATCTTAAGCTCACAAGACACAAGTTTTAGGTAAGAAATTTTAAGAATGTTGAGTAACCTTATGAATTTGTCTTTGTCCTATTTGTAGACTATTCTATCTTTTAAATGCTCTCAGTCTCCGGGCCAAATGAAATGGCTCATGTGGCCCCCGGGCCTGAGTTTGCCCACCTCTGGGTCTACAATATATGCAACCTTTTGGTCAGAGCCCAGGTCTGCTCTGTGCCTACCTACAATAAACTTAAGTGATGTGTACTTAAAAAAAGGAAATTGGGTGTAATGGCTTGTACACAGGGGCAATTTCCAGTTCTGTATTTTAACCTTTTTAACTCTTTGGTCTTTAGAGGGAAATTTGGACAGGTGTTCAGACTTGTGCACAAAGAGACTGGTCGAGTGTGTGCAGGGAAGTTCTACAAAGGCCGTGGCTCCAGAGACAAGGAAGCAGCCCGGAAGGAGATTGAATTGATGAACGAGCTCCATCACCCCAAACTGGTGCAGGCCCTCGGAGCTTACGACACGCGCTCGGAGATCGCCATGATCATGGAATAGTGAGTGCATTTGCCATGTAGTTGAAAGTGAAAGCCCAACTGGGAAACTCCAACTCCCATTGTCATTGTGACTCAGCACTCCACAGCACACAAGTGAGCACTGCACACAACGAAATTGCATTTATGCCTCAACCTTGGCAAAGGGGCAGCCCCCAAGAGCGCCCGAAAGGGGACAGTGCGGCGGGACAGTACCATGCTCAGGGTACCTCAGTCATGGAGGAGCACTGGTAAATTACTCTCGAACCAGCAACCTTTGGGCTACAAGTCTGACGCCCTAACCGCTTACCCACAACTGCCCTGCCCTTGCATGCAGTGAAGGCATTTGCCATGTTGTTGCATGTAGTGAGTGCATTTGCCATGCAGTTGCATGCAGTACATTTCCACACAGTGCATTTGCCATGTACTGTAGTGGCATGCAGTTTTTGCAGGATTGCAGTTTTTTCGTCTCTGCAACATAGCATTCTGAATTAAAGAGCAGGGTTTTTTGCTATATATTGCTCTTTTCATGTCCAAAACCCTGCACTCATTGCACCAATTCTCCAGTAATACTGTAGTAAAAACTTAAGTTTTGATACTGCACCATAATAAAGTTACTGTACTGTATTGCAGGAAAATGTGTTTTGTACTGTGTGATGCAGACTATGGCTTTTGTTTTCTGAAGTTGCCCAGAAGATTAAAGTGTAAATGGGAGCAAAAGCAGCATAATCTGAGGACTTGGACAATGGACGCTAACCAATGGTACCCAAAGTCAATCATCTTATCATGTCTGCAGTATCGCAGGTGGAGAGCTGTTTGAGCGCATCATGGATGACAACTTTGAGTACACGGAGCCCACCAGCGTGCGCTACATGCAGCAGATCCTGGAGGGGATGCAGTACATCCACCGCAAGGACATCGTCCACCTGGACCTCAAGCCCGAGAACATTGTATGTGTCAACACCACCGGTTCACTCATTAAGATCATCGACTTTGGGCTGGCCAGCAAACTAGGTAAGGTTTGCACATGCTGTTTTCAGGTGTGTGTGCGTGTATGGCAGTCATAGTGGTGAAGTACTTGGTGATGTGGTTAACATGGGATATAGGCCTATGTAGAGTAGCATGGATACTGTGTGTTGAAGCTACCTTATGTGCATTATACAGTTGTGCTCATAAAAATAACAGTGCCTTCACAAAGATGAGTAAATGTCGAAATTCTTCCAATAAATTGCACTTTAATGACCAAAAATGCTGCTAAGTTGAATTTGCAATAATTTGTTAGTTTGTGCGGAACATCTTTGAGTTTCCAAAGACAGATGTCAACACTGCTTTTTTTTTGGAACATGCCATTTCTCCACTTTCTATGAAATACTATGACATTGAATTACTTTTCCCCTTTTTTTGCTTTGGAATATAATGTGTAGTGTAGTACAGAGTCCCTAAAGCATTTTTGGTCATTAAAGTGCAATTCATTTGAAGAATTTCGACATTTACTCATCTTTGTGAAGGCACTGCTATTTTTATGAGCACAACTGTATGTACTGTATGTGTGTTCTGTAGGTCTTACATTTATCAAACTACTGGTTAATCTACACAACTTGATGCATTTTTTACAATCTGGAGTCTGAAGTTGTACTTAGTTGTGTTGTTGCTGATGGTACATGTGAAACTGTGTTTATGTAATCTTGGTAGCCCATCCTGCAACCTTTCTCTGACTCGATGGAGTAGATATTATCTGTGTGCTTTGTTTCTATAAACAGGAATTGGGTTGGTTTCCCCCTGTTTGGAATCCGGTACTCATAGCTTGAAGGCTAAACTCATCTTAAACTATTTTGGCACATTTCAAAGCGTGAATGATGTTTTACTGTAAGGCAAGATGAGGTGTAAACCACCACTACTCATCAAGTGCTGCTAGAGTGCAACTGTTCTGATGTTCACACACACACAAGAGTTTACATTTATAGACGGCATGCAAAGTGTGAATCACACCTTTACGGTCTCTGCTACCGTATAACTAAACTGTGAGCACTCTTCATGTAAATGTTGGCAACCATCGTGCTGGAGCCCTATCTCACGCCTTTCGTAAAGTCTTCACGAAAATAATATATTAATTTTCGTGGTGCATTCACGTTATTGCCCGCCTTTCGTTATGTCTTCACGAAAATAATAGATTAATTTTCACAAAATTCACTTGAATTGCCCCACTGCTGCTATGGTTATCCAAACGTCTGCAGGGGTGGGGAAGGGGTGCTGACAGAACACTGTAGATACACTCGGGACTCACTAATTCGACGCCCTTTCGGTACTTACGCCTTATGTCCCCTAAACCTAAACCTAACCCTAACCCTACTTAACCCTAAACCTAACCCTAACCCTAACCTTAACCCTAAACCTAACCCTAAATTGCTTGTTTGAAATGTTTGATGGCTACCGAAAGGGCATCAAACTAGTGGGTCGCTAGGCAACATTCGGGCAATTCAAGTGAATAGGCAGCGTGAAAAGTAATCTATTATTTTCGTGAAGACGTTACGAAAGGCGGGCAATAACGTGAATGCACAACGAAAATTTATATATTATTTTCGTGAAGACTTTACGAAATGAGTGAGATACGGTTGTGTGCTGTTGCTGATTTGGAGTGGAGTTTCTCTGTTTTACATAAAACATCAGCTAAATGCGGGTGGTATCCCTGGTGTCTACCTTTTATTGTGGCATTTCTGACTACTTTTTTTTGTTGGAGACAGTGCACCCTTAGAGCCTGGCCTACAGTATAACAAAGCTGTGTGTGCGCTCTGTAAACGTTGGCAACCGCTGCGCTGTCCTCAATTCAAAGATGCCTTTCTGTGTGTTACACAAACATCGACTTAATTCTGGTGCAATCCATGAAATTACTTGACATTTCTCTTTTCCATGGGTGTTGCTGACTGCAAAATTCTTGCATATTGTTTTTGACCCCTCTGTGTTTGCCATTCGAGATCAAGCCCTAGTTTTCACTCTTGTGCACTTCAGGCACTATGTTTCAGTGTGTAATTAATACGCCATACACTCTGAAACATGAACAATTAAGTGCAGAAGTGCACCGTCTAAGACAACCTATGGCTTATTTTCCTCCAGATCCACACAACCCCCTGATGGTGATGCACGGCACCCCAGAGTTTGTGGCCCCGGAAGTGATCGGCTACGAGCCTGTGTGCCTGACCACCGACATGTGGAGCATTGGCGTCATCTGCTACATCCTGTGAGTGCTACACTGTGCACACTACACATCTGCACCGAATCCTTAAAATGATATGTGAGAGTAAAAAGGGGTCGGTACATCTGCACCCAATTATGGACTGAGCACAAATGCGTACCAGCCAGTCACTTAAACATTTTAGTGTGTTTTTGTTATGACTCTTTCGGTTATTGTTCCCTCCGGAGTTTGCTCAGCGCAAAAATAAAAAGCCTGCCTGTTCCCACCACTCCCCTCTAAATGATTAGAAAACAAACACATCCTCACTCTTCCTCACTACCTCACTAGCATTCATGCTTAAAACATTACCACCCCCTGCTGTTGAAAATGGAGACTTGAAGGGAAATGTTCTGCCATTCTGATATGACCCGAACACCAGACAAGTGCACTATTCTCATGTCTCATTTTACGCTGTAGGTGGGTGGGGAACCTATGTCTTGAGGGCTGTTTGCGGTCTTGTCCGGCCCCCAATATGATTTTAATGTTATGCAGTTTCACATGAAATGACACGTTTTGTAAAGAAGAAACCTTCTTTTGCAATACAATGAAGTTATTTAAGTTTCAGGGGACCTAGTGAAGGTGGGGTCTGTAGTAAATGTGGCCACTTTAAATCTATTCCTAAAGTGCAGGGGGAAATCCTGGTTTGTGTCCATAGTACGGCCCTAGAGATGGCCCTCGAATGAAAATCATTCCTCACCCCTGTTGTTATAGTCATGTGTAAGCTGAAGTTCAGTTAACCTTACTGTACTTTTTGTCAACCATGTTCCACTCTTCCCTCGTTCCAGGCTGAGCGGCGAGTCTCCATTCCAGGGGAACAGCGATGCAGAGACACTGGCCCTGGTAACGGCAGCCAGCTGGGAATTCGACCCCGAGAGCTTTGAAGACATCACGGAAGAGGCCAAAGACTTTATCCGAGGCCTGCTCAAAAAGGACAAGAGGTCAGTCATGTGGAGCCATTAAACGCTTGATTTATGGGACCCATGCCTCTAGAGAAAGCTCCTTGGCTCACTTTGATCTGTGAATGGATGGACATTTGCTTGTAGGCCAGGGTCTAAATTATCACCAGCCAACCGGCCAAATGCTGGTGAAATTAGGGCTGAAACCGGTTGGCGTTTTAATGTCTGTATACCCCAATGTGTGAAAGGGTTTTTAATATAACTACAACCTCAACTCGGAGGAGAGTGTTTTGGATTAAGTCAGTCATTCTATGAAGCCTTAAAAGGAATAACCAGATGCTCCCCTTCTATTTCTTTTTGCTGGTGAAATTTGTTTGGCTGGTAGAAAAACAACTAACTAGCCACTTTGACCCACTAGTGAGTGAGTGTGGCTAGTAAGATTAACATAGCCATTTTCGCTGGTGATGAAAAAAACGCCCTGCTTGTAGTTCTAGAATGTCCTGTGAAGAGGCCCTGTCTCACCCCTGGATTGAGTTCTTCTCCAGACCTAAGCAGCGGACAACCAAGTCCCTCAACAAGGGCAAGATGAGAAGGTTCCTGGCCAAACGAAAATGGAAGGTAACAAACAACGGCTGTATTTCTTGACTTTCCTCAATTTGGGCCTATATTAAGACGCTGGTTCAGGAGTAAACCAGGTTAAGTTAAGAGGTAAATTATGTAATGGAAGAGCCTGGAGAGGACACCAGGCTCTTCTATTAGATGATTTACCTCTTAAGCTAACCTGTTTTTCTCCTGAACCAGCTTCTTAGTATACCCCTCTAGATTTGAAAGTGTAGATATATTAGGGCAAATTTTTACATACACGGAATTTGTTCATTTAAATACAAATTGCACAATGAAATAATAATGAAATTGACATGTGTTCATTGCATCGAATGACAGAAAGCTGGAAAGGCTGTGTTGGCCTTGAAGAGGATGGCACACCTCTCTAGTAAAGCAGAGTCTGGACCAGAGTCTCCAAACTCCTCAGCTGATGGTAGGATTACCATCTTACATTACATTACACTTAATTGACGTTTTCTTTTATCCAAAGCGGCTTATCGTTATTTAGGCACAGGGTATTGGTTACAGGCCCAGGAGCAATGTGGGGTTAGGTCTCCAGAGCACTTCAGCCCTGGATGAAGGTGCTGGTGCGGGCAGGATTTGAACCTGCAACCCTCTGATCTAAAGAGCAGCACTCTATCCATTGAGCCATGGCTTTCATATCTGTGTCTCTTCCATACAGTACGTCTTGGACGAGACACTGATGGCACAGTAACATGACCTCCCTGTGCCAATTTGGGGGTGGATTGGCTGTACAGCCACTTTTCGAACGTATACATTCATTTCTAACTATGGTGCTCCTTATTGTTAAAGCTCTACAATACTTGTTCAGTCTCCCGCGTAGGATACATGTTGTAAGGAAAGGAGAAATGCAGTGCAATATACTTCTACTTCAATTTACTGAAGTGCATATACATACTTCTTCTGTACTGATGGTGGTCAACCAAATTGTACCACACACTGATATCAAAAACATGTTTTTTTTTCTAGAGCTGAGTCTTAGTCCAAAAGCAGAGAAGGCCGTCCAGTCCCTGGAGAAGACCTTGAGGAGTGAGCCTCGTTTCCAGCTCGCCCTGAGCGACACCACCCAGCCCAAAGGCTCTACCGTCCGGCTCATCTGTAACATCCAAGGTACAGTAAGGCTGAAACCTTCAGGGTTGCTGAACATATGCAAAGCATAAAGCGAAAGCTTGAAAGCCCAACTGGGACACTCCACCTCCCATTGTCATTGTGACTCAGCACTCCACAGCACCCGTGCAAAGGGGGCAGCCCTCAATGGTGCCCGAAAGGGAGCAGTGAGTGCGGCTGGACAGCACCATGCTCAGGGTACCTCAGTCATGGAGGGGTATGGGGGAGGACACTGGTTAATTACTCCCCCCACCAACCTGGCGGGTTGGGAGTTGAACAGACAACCATTAGGCTAAAAGTGAGTCTGATGCTGGATGACCAGAAAGTTCAGTATACTTTCCAAGTTTTATTTTGGCGCCCAGTTTTGACCCACCTGCCTCTTCCTCAGTCAAACTGTACTGAGAAAATAAAATACCTTATCCCTCAGTTTCATTGGCTCACCTACTGTAGATTGCCCAAGTCTTCTCATTATGCTTAGGCCTATACTCTGATCATACGGTCATCTTTTGAGCAACTTTTGAAACTGGTTGTCTGAGGCATGTTGAAATTAGCTGGAATTCTCCTTCAAACCTATTCAAATCAATTGTTTTGGCATTAAAAATGGACTTTGAGCTTAACTCTGATGTGGTTGACCCCAATGTTCACAGGCTACCCTGACCCAGAGGTGGTGTGGCTGCAGGACGAAGAGCCTGTAGCGGAGACAGAGCGCGTTCAGATCGAGTACGAGGAGGACGGCACCTGTACGCTCATCGTGGCCGACGCCGAGCCAGAGGACTCCGGGATATACAAGTGTCGCGCCAGCAACAAGCTGGGGGCAGCTCTGTGTTCCGCTCGCCTCACAGTGGAGATGTGAAGGACTTCTGAATGTGAATGGAGATGAATGCTAGCCGCAACATTACTGTGGCCCTGGCCATCTCCGTCATGTTGTGACAGAATTCGGAAGCAGTTTGTTCAAATTGTGGTCCAACTGAAGGACTAAAAGAACACGACTGGGCCGTGAATGTGACACAGCTAAACTGTATGATCCATGATCTTTTAACCACAGGTGAAGCTTGATGACGCATGATTAACACGTTGTACTGGGATTTCAGGGGAAATCTTACAATTTTGTACCACCAGTTTTCTGGGCATCCATATTTCCACATCATGGTTCCAGTTTTGATGCTCATCCACAGTTGCTAAGTTACTGTCGTCATGTAAGATTCGCATGGAGGAACACAGAGACACAATTTCATAATAATCAGTATAATGTATTTGAACACCTCACATTTCTTAATATATGAAGATCACATGTTCATAAACTAATGTTTTTTTTATATGAAGTAATAAGTGCACTTTGTATTGTCAACTGACCAAATAAAGATATTTTCAATGAACTGCCTGGTGGTGTATTGAGACATCAAAATCTCCAGTCAGTTGATAATTAATTGGAAAACATGATGGCCAGTCATTTTAAAATATTAATCATTTACTTTATTTCATTTCACTGGGTACCATACCTCCAAATCACCTTTTTCGTAAGTAGCGACAGTTAATCTCTAAAATCTTTACAGATAAAAGCTGGTTTTAAGTATTTGAAAACTGGAAATCCATTATCTGGAACGCTCAACCGTTGTCACAGTGAACACTTTAAAACAAACTAGGTCTGAATCCCATCAGTCTTGAGTTATGACCACGAAATGGTGGCCAAGTCACTCAATCCCAGCAAGTACAGTAGGCACAATTCTTGTATACAACTCTCTTGTAGTAACAGCATTTTGATGAGGAGAAAGCATTTGAGTACAATATAAGGCCTCTCTTGCTAGTGTTGCATAATGTCTCTCCCTTACTGTATGTGTAAAACCATCCTTCCTCACAGAAATGAGACACTCTTTACATCAAACCTGGACAAAATGAATGGCACAACTTGACGTGTGCGTGCACACACAGACTGCATGGAAAAGTCAGGTTCTAAATTGGACTGTACAGCAAGTCAAGTGATTTGCCAGCGGGGTATAGAAGTATAGAACATTTGATGAAATGAAACCAAGATAATTCATACAGAGTTGCGAGTATAGTTTAGAGAGGCAGTGCTGCTTATCTGAATAGTAAGAAGGTTTAAAAATCTGCTGTTTAGTCAAATCTAACATCTCTGCACTATTGCAATACATTTTAGTTCAGTGAGGGATTAGGCATGCAAATAGTGTTGTTTTGCAGACTTGTTCTTGATAGCCATGGATTGTACGAGCCAGCCTGTGGGGAGTATGCATTTTAAAATAAACCTCTATTACAGAGTTGGAAAAAAATAGGCAGTTAAGGAAAATGGTCCATTCTCCAATGTGCAAAGAAAAAAAAATTAACCGTTGAAATTGTTTTGCATCAGGAAAAAAAAGTTCAGTCTTTGCACTGCGGTGGGTTGTAGATGAGTAGATCAGTGCTCATGCCTGGTAAAGGTGTCAAGACTTCGGGCGTTGTTCCCACCGTGTTTACCAGCACGGCATCTTTTGTGCGAAATCAATCCTGTCTGCGCCGGCTACTTCAGACGTTAGATTTGTCTGAGGCTAAAAAACGAGAGTTCCATTTCAACATGCTTCTGGAATCTCCAGTCTTCTAGAAATCCCAGATTCTGTTCCTCGGCTGGTCGTACAGTATTATCAGAGCAAGTGTTTTGTGCATCTTTCAGACAGCAGCAGCAGCAGCAGGACATGACGAGGGTCTCCTGTGATTCTACGAGGGGGAATTTTCCACCTGCAGTCTCCGGTCAATTCGCTGCTGCAGTAGATTCCAGGCTTTCTGTACCTAGTAATGCAACACCCATACAAAGGAAAGGTGTGACCACCAGAGCATAGCTTAGCACATCATACAGAGCTGGCACATACTGCATTACGCAAGGTACACAAATGTTCTCAGTGTACACTGCCCTGCTAGATATCCGACATGATGTAGGAGAATTACAAAGAATGATATGCTTAGAAGCTTTTAGGCCCTCACACCTATTTATGATACAGTGTATCAAATGAATCATCTGCCCATTTTCCATCACCCAATTTCATACTTTTTAAATGTGCACTGTGTAAGATTGTGGCAGCAGCATAGTTGTAATACCTACTCTGGCCACCTACTCCTTTAACAGGAGTGTGTCCTCACCTGTTTCTGGGTGTGGTCCGGTTCCCACAGAGTGCACATGACCACGTTGGCATGCTGTATCTGTTTGGAGGTGGGCCACTGGGACTGCAGCCTCCGCACAGCGTCCTCCTCAGTCACCCCGTCTCGCTCCACGATACGACGCACCGCCTGACAACACACCAGGGACATAACAATACATGGGTTCACCGTGTTTATAAACACAATGTTGTGAGGAGGGGCAAGACACTGGCAGCCAATCACGTGAGCTAATTTTTTGACCGCCAACGGTTTCCAACAATCGGAGGTTGAGATGTTTGGAAAAACGAAGAGAACAAGAATCTTTAAAGGTACACTGTGCAAGATTTTTAGTTGTTTATTTCCAGAATCCATGCTGCCCACTCACTAATGTTACCTTTTTCATGAATACTTACCACCACCATCAAATTCTAAGTATTCATTATGACTGGAAAAATTGCACTTTTCATTCATTAAAAGGGGGATTTTCTCCATGGTTCGCCATTTTCAATTTCCAGAAATAGAAATTCTTAGCTGCAAAAATGACTGTACTTGGGCCATACTAGAAAATATTAGTTTATTACTTAGTAAACTTTCATGAAAAGATCAATATTTGGCAATAGGCAACCCAGTTTCAATGAGTAGCATACTTGCAGTACCTTTTTGACCATTTCCTGCACAGTGTACCTTTAAGAATCTTACAAAGGCCCTTCTCCACCGATGGGATATACTCTCTATGACAAAAATCCTTCTCATAAAACTCATCCTATCTATAACTAGGGCTCTAAATCAAATTAATGCCTGCAAACCCACAAATGTGGGTAAAATTACCTACTAGCCAAATTGGCTATGAGCGCCCAAGTGACTTCTGCACGGTAAACCAACCTGACTGTCTGATGAACGGTGAGATTTCCTACTTTACCCATGAGCGAGAGCGAGAGACAGAATGTGGATTCCAAAATGCAGACTTCCGTCCTCCCTTGCTAACTTGTCTGCTTGTGACCTCAAGATGACGTCACTGACAACTTTTATTAAATTAATTCAATATCTATGTCATTTCCTCATTTGCAATCAGGATAGTTGAAGAACAGTCCCCAAAAAATTGTTGTGGCTAGGCTGACAGCGGGAAAACTGCATTGTTTTTTCCACGCAGACGGGGCGTCAGCAAAACTCGGGGCAAAAAGCACAAGTGGAGGACGGGAGTCTGCATATTGGAATGCATCCACTGATATGTGAGATGAGTGTCCAGCAGGTGCAGTATAGTACCTCGTCCTCTGGGATGGTGGCGACCCACACCTCGTGCACCAGCGTCTCCCAGCCCGCCTCCAGGAGCACTGCGGCATCCACTATACACACACGCTTACCTGGAGAGATAAAAGAACACTAGGGGTGTAAATAATAGTAGAAATGTATCAATAGCAACATAATCTGACGATTGAATTGAATCGCATCATATCGTGGGGCATTCTTAAGTATCGAAACACATCGAATCACTGGCCCCTGCCCAATGCCCCAGTTCCATAACAGAATAGAAGTAGAAAAGTAATTGGAAAAAAGTCAAATTGTATTGTATCGTATCGTGGGGCATTGTATCAAAAATAATCGAATCACATCGAATAATAAGATATCTTTATTGAATCTTGTCGTCATGGAGGCTGTGATTTACACCCCTTCATAACACGCACATGCGCTCACCTGGGGACAAAACACAACACACAGATCCAGATATATGGAGAGTAGAATTATCGATTCATTCATTAACTGTTAGTTGATTGACCTTATCGATCGACTTATGAATAATTGATAAGCAGTGCAAAAACAAAAACAAAAAACTCAAGTCGAATAATCGATTAATTGACATCCAATATTCAGATGCCACTCAGATGCTTGAGTCAGGTAAATGATACAACAGAAATTTGTTGGCAAATTTCCGTCAAGAATAATGTTAAGGTGTGACTGATTTAGGCGGCACATGCAGTGTCATGGCAAAAAAACATGCAAGAATAACAAGAATAATTTTAAGTACCTTCTTCTTTGGCTTGCTGTATCTGCTTTTTAACCAACAGTGCAATTTCGGGCCACACAATATCAGTCAAAGCTTTTAACTTTTCCTGTAAAATAAAGAGAAAAACATTGTAAACGCACTGTAATTAACACTTCTTCTCCAAAACGTATAATCTACCAGCAGAGGGCAGCACTGTACCTGGTTCCCAAACACCTTCCTTCCAAGCATCCTCCTGTTAATGGTCTTGTCCTCATTTAGTATATCTGAAAAAGCAGACATGAAAATTATACTATTTGTGTTCATGAAAAGTATGATTCAGTTAAGACTTTAACTGACTAAAAGGATGAATTGATCGTGAACTGTGAAGTTTTTTCAAGACAAATCGATAACATCGTATACATGGAAAGGGTTGAAATAGTAGCATAGCTAAACGACATGTTATGAAGATGATATACAGCAAGCTATACAGAAAATACAGCTCTGGCAAAAATTGAGAGACAACCTCGAAATTACAAGTTTTTCTGGTCTTACTACTTAGTACTTTGAAATGTTGTTGGTAGTTTATAGAATGAAACAATAATGTTCATTGTACTGAAACACATGCCAATACTGTAAGTAGTAAGACCAGAAAAACTGGTAATTTCGAGGTGGTCTCTCAATTGTTGCCAGAGCTGTATGTGCTGCACACGATTACATGAGATGGGGTGTCGGAACAACAGTAAAGAAGACCTCTCCTCACCTGCTCCAAACTCCTCCACCACCCTGCGGTAGGCTGTGGCCCCGGGCAGGTATGTCTCGTGGCCCAGCTGGTCGCTGTCGATGCGGGCGGCCCCCAAGGCCTCCAGGCGGCGCGCGATGGAGCTCTTCCCACTGCCACTGCCCCCCGTCAGGCCCACTACGTAGGGGAGGAGGGGGAGGTCGGAGCGAGGCTGGGGGAAAAAAGATATGGTATAAAAGCAATATAAAGCAATTACTAAGTATTAGCTCTTCCCACTGCCACTGCATGTAATGTGCTGTTGTGTAATGTAATGTAATATGCACTGAGGGTGGGATGAGCAGGGTGTAATGTGTTATACTGTGCTGTGCTGTGCTGTGCACCGTGGGTGGTGTGAGCAGGGTGCCCAGCAGGTGTGATCACAGGCTAATGTAATATAATGTGTCCTGTGGGTGGGGTGAGGAGGGTGTAATAATTAATGTAATGCAATGTAATATATACCATGGGTGGTGTGAGCAGGGTGTAATGTGCTGTAGTGTAATGTAATATAATAGGTACCATGAGTGGTGTGAGCAGGGTGCCCAGCAGGCGTGACCGCAGGCTAATGTAATGTAATGTAGTGCAGTGTAATGTAATAGGTACCGTGGGTGGGGTGAGCAGGGTATAATGTGCTGTAGTGTAATGTAATGTAGTGTAATGTAATGTAATAGGTACCGTGGGTGGTGTGAGCAGGGTATAATGTAATGTAATGTAATATATACCGTGGGTGGTGTGAGCAGGGTGCCCAGCAGGCGTGATCGCAGGCTGGATGAGCTGATCTTCTCCTCCTCGATCTCCGTGTGGTGGACGTCCTTCAGGAGCTGGATCTCATGCAGCACCAGCTCTGGCAGCCCCTACGGACACACACATAGGACTCTTATTATGGCAGACCCTACAGACACACACATAAGACTCTTATTATGGCAGACCCTACACACATTATTATTTTTGACTATACTATTATGGGCACAAACACATAGGACCCCATTATTATGGCAGCCTCTGGGGACTCTATTGCTATGGGGACATACACATATAGGAGTCCATTATTATGGGCACAAACACATAGGACTCCAGTATTAGGGAAACCCTGGGGACAAACACATTATGGGGATTAACACATAGGACTCTATTACTATGGGGACAGACACAGGACTCTATTGTAATGGGGACAGACACACAGGAGTCTATTGTTATGGTCACAAACACATAGGACTACATTGTTATGGTCAAAGTGTAGACTTTGGTTTTAAAACCAGAGCCTACTTGGTGATAAACCAATGCCTCTTGGTTTGAAAGTAAAAAAAGAGGAGCTCAATGGCACTTTCAGTTTGAAAAGCTAAAAGGGGCAAAAAAACATGAGTCTATGTTATGGTCAAAGTGTAGACTTTTGTTTTAAAACCAGAGACTACTTGGTCATAAGGTTTTAAACCACTCCTTCCCGTTTTGAAAGGAAAAGAGGAACTATGGCATTCTCATTTTGAAAAAAGCTGAAAAAGCTTGTATTTTAGTGCCACACTACAATAAAAGTTTGTTAACTGTTGCAAAATGAGGGTGTCTACCATAGGAGTTCCTCTTTGTCCTTCATATAAAAACCACATCAAACTAAATTTGAGTCCTAGATGTTCTGCATAAAAAAAAACCAATGATTTCTTAGCCCTGCAGTCGTGTGGATTCTACAATTCAATGCAAAATACACATCTATAGCTTGTTATTAATGCTTGTTTTTCGACCAATGTCCATTTCAAGTTGCACCTTTGCATTATTTTAGATGGTTGCCAAAAGATACATCATATGCACCGAGTAACAACTTCAACCTCCAGTTAAAAGGCGGTGATGACCAAAGTCCAGGAGGCTGCCAGAGCCTTTCTGGGCCAAAGAATGAACAAAGTTTAACTTGATTTTGTCAGACCACTGGTAAGACATTAATGAAGGGAAGGAAAAAAACGACCCCAAGCCTTTGACCAACTGCTTGAATGCCTTATTGCATGCAGGAATTCTCCTTATGTATGCCCTTTTATAGTATATTCAGATTGTTTGTTTTTAATGTATTATTGTACAAGTCTGCATGTCTTAAGTGTTGTTTTCGTTCCATATAATTTATGGCTCCCATATGCAAGACAAATTCCCCTTGGGGCAATAAAGATGTCATTCATTAAATTCATCTAATCAATCTAGTGAAATGATGAAATGCAATGAAATGCCTTAACAGAATAAGATAAAGGCATCGAAACAGAATTAGATCCTCTTTCATGTCTAAAAAAAATTCCAGGAGGACGGGTGAGCGTACGTTTTCTTTCCGCCTCCTGTTCACGGCCTCGCCGCCCTTCCTGGTCTCCTCGCTGACCACAATGCACTGTAGCTGGGGGTCAGTGATGGAGGGGCCGAAGGGGTCGAACAGCGGCACGATCTCGTACTGCAGAGACGGCTTGACGTCCGCCAGGAACTCCTCCAGTCTCTGGACGCGCTGGCGGTACGGCTCGATCATCTCTTTCAGGACTTTACCTAAAGGAGAAGGGGGTAGACACATTAGTGTTAATACGAAACGGGGGTGGACACATTAGTGTACATCAGTGGTTTTTAACCTTTTTTGAATAAACGCCCCCTTGACCTCTTGACCTTAGTATTGAAAAATAAAATAGACTAATGCCCCCCGTTGGGAACTAAGCCCGCGCCCACTCAGCTGTATCCTTGTCAACAAAATGAAGAATGGCAAGGGATAGCAATAGTCAAGGTCAGTTCTAGTGTAACTGTTCTATCCAAGAGATATGAACACATTCCCAATAGCTACGCAGGAACTGGGTCAAAATGAAGGACAAGGCAGACTACAAATATATCGAAGCCAAGAAAAAGAAGAAGTTGACAAACTCAGTATGTCAAGCACAAGCAAACAAAAACACAGCGTCAATAACAATGACTGTGGCATTCTGTTACACAAAAGACCTGTTCAGGCAGGTAACACTACCGCCCACAGCGATCGGTTACCAGTAAAACAATAGAGCCTGTCAGTCAGTCTTAACAAGACGCACTCAGGCCACACTGCATTCTGGGAGGAAGTATAGGCTCACATGAGGGACTTGGACACACTTAGGGTGCATTCCAATACGCTGACTTTCGTCCTCCACTTGTGCTTGTGACCTCGCATTTTGCTGACGCCCCGCCTCTGTGGAGAAAACAATAAAGTCTCCCTGCTGTCAGCCTAGCCACGACAACTATTGGGGGAATGTTCTTCACTCACCATCCCGAATACAGATGAGGAAATGACATTAGAATTGTGATTTTGAAAGACATTGAATTAATTTTCTGTCATCGGTGACGTCATCATGAGGACACAAGCAGGGAAGTAAGCAAGAAAGGACAGAAGTCCACATATTGGAATCCACCCGAGCCTGGTCTTAGCAGAGAATCGTATATGAGAGGGAGATAAAGCAGGCGAGTTCTTTTCCGGTATCCACTTTACGTCCGGTGAACGCCCCTTTAGGAGACCTTCGATTAGGAGACCTTCGGACTCTTGAGGTTGAGAATAATTGGAGTCCCCTTAGCGCTGTAGATGGCAGTAGCGCACGTCTTGTGCAAACACTATGAAAAGAGAAGAAGGAGGGACAACGCCCCCTTAGGAGACCGAATTTTGAGCACGAGCTTTTGCATTGAGTGGGCGTGTTTCGATTCCTCTTATTTATATATCCAACCTCTTTGGTCTTAGCATCCCCTCATGTTGATTTCATAACGACCCATCTGGTACTAATTACAGATGCGAGGGGTGAACCAAGTTTGAAATGTTTGCATCTGATTTACTAATTGTTCACGTTTGGTCATGACATGTTCATGAAATCTGCCTGTATTGTGATGAGTCATCGTTCACCCATTCTTGTCCCTCCCCCGATTGCTGATTGGTCATGTTTTCTGACGCTGACCAGACGACCAGACCCAGATGTACTACGAAGGGAAGTGTGAATTGAGCGGAAGCTTACAGATGGCGACGCCAGACTACTAAAGACAGTTAAACGTAAAAAAGTCAGTTGCCTTGCTGCCTTAAGTTTGTAAAGTCAACTCAACTTGAGAAAGCCTGGAAATGAGTCAAGTCTCGAGTTGAGTCAACTTACAAACTTAAGGCAGCAGGGCAACTTACTTTTTATACATTTAACCCTTATGTTGTGTTCGGGTCATTTTTGACCCGTTTTCACGTTTTAGTGTGAAAAAAACACACTTTCCTTTATTTTCTTGAAATAAGGCTTCATCTAATCCTCAGTCACAATCATTTCAACACAAAAAAAATATGTTTTATCATTTTAGTAAATTTTAAAGGTCCAAAAAAAAAAAGTTACATCTGTGGTGTTCGGGGGTCAAAATTGACCCGGTATAGATTTTTGGTTGTTTTATGCATTTCTGAAAAGCTGTTGGTAGCCCTTTGTCTTCAGTTTGGTGATTTATGGTGAGGAAAATATATTTCTTGCCTGAACTTTTTTTTGCCAGCTTTTTGATATTACAAATCCAATATGGCCGCCGGACAGTCCCATACACTACAATATGTCATATCTCCTGTTGTGAAAGGAGTACAGATGTATTTCTGGTGTCTACTCATATGTTTTCATGGTCAGGGAATCCATTTCTGCATTATATAATGAGATTTTTTGCACATTTGTTTGCAAAATACATTTTTGCACATTATTTTTTCCAAAAAACGTATCAAAAATTCATAATGGCACCCAAACCTGTAGAACTGGTCTTATACTTTCCATAAAGTTGATGTGGCAATGACATAATGGTCCATGTTCATGGCATAGGGGATTCAGATGAATAGTGTGACTTTTTTCATGTTCATTGAGGTGTTCATTTCCAATACCTTTGCATTAGATTGGCGGAATAGCTGTGACTCTGACAGAATTGTTATTTTGTATATTTACCACACTAAAATCATATAAATATTGAAAAACACCAAGTCAACATATTTAAACATTAATTTTATGCACTGAAAAAACTAATTTAGTTGACATTTGGTCTTTATCCTGCTATAAATCTCTTTGGGTTGGTTTGGACCCGAACACCACAAATGCCACTCTTGATGATATTTTTTAATATTGGAGAAAAACGAATAAAATAAATTTGGGGGTTGTTGTACTCTCATATCAGCTGTAATACATGGACAACAAAATCACTAATTTTATCACTTTGGGAGGTATTAATAGTGAATTTATGCAGATTTTGATAGTTTTGGTCATCAAAAACGATTTGCATAATGTAAGATAAAAGATCTTTAAAGTCAAAAAGATGAATACATCAAGTAATATTTCCATGGATATGAATACATACCAAGTTAGCCATGAGATGAAAAACAATATTTGATGATAACTAGTGTTTGTAGGTATTTTATAGCTGAGTTTTGTTATCACGGGTCAAAAATGACCCGAACACCAGAGGTGTATGCAGCTTATGAACACAACACAAGGGTTAACTGGTTGCAATGTTTCACAGTGTACTCACCCTTCAGCAGGTCTCTATCAGACACTCCGATGACGAACCTCCTGTTGGCCAGCAGACAGGAGATGTTGAGCAGGGTCTTGTGGGCCCCGTGAAGCCGGTCGAACGTTCCCCCGACCACCACGTCGCTGTACGTCTCCATGGGCTGCAGCCTCTGCCTCTTGCTGCCGTCCTTCTCCACCACCTGCTGGGTAAATGAGAGGGGAGGGGAGGGGAGAAAAGTATAAGTTGTATGTGGAGGAAAGGAGTGTATGTAGAGGAGAGTATTGTAGTGTGTGTGTGTGTGTGTGTGTGTGTGTGTGTGTGTGTGT
Organism: Engraulis encrasicolus; assembly: GCF_034702125.1. NCBI lineage: Eukaryota > Metazoa > Chordata > Actinopteri > Clupeiformes > Engraulidae > Engraulis > Engraulis encrasicolus. Next base: position 21,513,389 of record NC_085873.1, read on the forward strand.
GTGTGTGTGTGTGTGTGCGCATCATGTGTGCATGCATGGGTTGTACGTGGAGGATAGGAGTGTATAAGTAGGTAGAGGAGTGTACAGTATATAACGAAAGTGAATACACCCCTCACAGTTTCGCAGATTTTTGAGTATATCTTTTCATAGGAAAGCATTACAGAAATGTAACTTTGACACAATAATTAGTGACCTTTTAACAACATATTTAACCGCTTAAATTTCTTGTTCACTCAGAAAAAAACAAAATACAGCCATTAATGTTTGAACATGTACTCACAAAAGTGAGTACACCCCAGATTAAAATCCGGTAGAGAAGGGGCTATGTTGGCTCGAATCGTCTCGAAATGAAACGAAATGAAAAGGGATGACAAGGGAGGTCATCAGTGTGCGTTTCAACCTTTCTTTGCATTGATCTTTTACATTTTGAGTCTGCATCTGGCTTAAATAGATTGGTGTGAGATTTGAATGCAATCCTATGGAGAATATCATGATCTGCTTCAGTAGTCACAGTGCATGTTGACATGCATGTTTCTTTTAGGTGTATTTCAGATTGCCAATGTTGACAGCATTCATGGATCCCCAAACCATGTCAGTCCCACTACCATGCTTGGCTTATGAGAGGATACACCTTTTTTGTAAAACTCACTTGTTTACCACCACACATGCTTGACACCATCTAAAGCAAATTTGTTTATCTTGGTCTCAAGAGAGATGAACAGACCAAGGATATGGATCACTGGAACCATGTTGTGTGATCTGAAGAGACCAAGATAAACAAATTTGCTTTAGATGGTGTCAAGCATGTGTGGTGGTAAACAAGTGAGTTTTACAAAAAAGGTGTATCCTCTCATAAACCAAGCATGGTAGTGGGACTGACATGGTTTGGGGATGCATGAAGGCTGTCAACATTGGCAATCTGAAATACACCTAAAAGAAACATGCATGTCAACATGCACTGTGACTACTGAAGCAGATCATGATATTCTCCATAGGATTGCATTCAAATCTCACACCAATCTATTTAAGCCAGATGCAGACTCAAAATGTAAAAGTTCAATGCAAAGAAAGGTTGAAACGCACACTGATGACCTCCCTTGTCATCCCTTTTCATTTCGTTTCATTTCGAGACGATTCGAGCCAACATAGCCCCCTCTCTACCGGATTTTAATCTGGGGTGTACTCACTTTTGTGAGTACATGTTCAAACATTAATGGCTGTATTTTGTTTTTTTCTGAGTGAACAAGAAATTTAAGCGGTTAAATATGTTGTTAAAAGGTCACTAATCATTGTGTCAAAGTTACATTTCTGTAATGCTTTCCTATGAAAAGATATACTCAAAAATCTGCAAAACTGTGAGGGGTGTATTCAGTTTCGTGATATACTGTATATGTATTGGACATGTATATGGATAGATGTGTGTCTATGTATTGTATGTGGATGTCTGAGGAGGATGTTTATGTGTCTATGTGTGCGAATGGTGTCTACTTGTATTGTAAATGAGTTGTGCAACACAAAGATCCAACTAATGCCAAACCTGATGGAAATGACTGTCTGATGTGAAAACAAATATCGCTATGTGACAATAAAGAATCTAATAGTATGGCACAATAAAGAATCTCAGCTAATTTAATCACCTCCTCTTCCTCGACGGCGCTCTTGCTGCCCTGGTCTTTGTCGGTCTCCTCAGACTTCTTGTCCAGCGCCTGCAGCCGTGGGTGCAGCAGCACGGAGCTGAGGCTGGGCTTGCAGACGTAGCAGTGGCCCGCGTACCGCTGCAGACACTGGGCCACCAGCGTGGACTGGCCGGGGTCCTGCAGGGCGTAGTCCGTCAGCACCACCTCCGGGGAGTGGGAGAGGGACTGCGGAGAGGGGAAGGGGTTCGACGATCCTCCATTATTAGAGCCAAGGCCGGAGAGGTTGCTGCTGCTGGGCTGAGCCCTCACGTTGGTCAGCAGAACTCTGACGTCCAGGTGGCCACAGACATCGGCGGCGTTGCTGTAGAGGCGCGAGATGAGGGTGGAGAGGTCCACCACCGGGGGGATGTAGATGGGGCGAGGCGGCTGACCCGGCCCAGAGCCGCCCAGGTTCAGGCCCGGGTGCAGGTGCACGTACAGGGTCCGCTCCACCACCTCGGCTGCGGAGCTCAGGACGGGGGCGATGCGCAAGGGGAGGGTGTGCAGGGGGGAGGTGAGGACCAGTATGCCCGTGCTGAACATCGACATGGTTACCAAGCAACCACAGTGGTCTTAACTCACAACATTACCTGTCTGGAGGACAAATGACATCGCATTATGAGACCAAAACACAGACGAACAATAATAACTGCAAAAGGTCCTGACTGTGGAAGAACAACAGCTCATACAAATGCCCCGACAACAAATGTTTTTAAGACATAATTATCAATGAACAGATAAAAGAAAGAGAACGGGTCTGACATGCAATTCAACATACGTGTTTTCAGTTGGTCATAGCGCTACAACTTGTACAACATTCTGTGTCTTCAATAGTTCTCAGTGTCATCACCCCTGGCTGTAATCGCTAACGTCAACTCAGTCCACCACTCATTCAGGGGAAACTAGTTTGACCAGGTTTTGAGGTTGGACTATCTGACGTTAGGTCTTCGCTAGCAGCGCGAATTAAAGCTCAGGCACAAACATTGGTAGGCTGTCATTCCGTAAATTTTTAAATTTCAAGACAGTAATATACTCTCGAGGACTGAATAATGAGCAAAATATTATCCATCGAGATGTCAGTAGACTGTAACCTTGCTTAAAAAAACAGCCCTCTCATGAAGGATAGCTAGCAAAACAAACTGCTAGCCTTTCGTTGGTAGGTGCATACAGTTCAGTAAAATAAACGGCAAAGCAAATAAACGTATTTTGAATACATTACCATGATGTCAAGAGTCTGCAGAATTACGCTGTGGCTGATCCAAACGTCACATAGGCGGTTCTTCGCATGACAAACTAGTGTTTACAAAAGTTAGCAAACACTCATTTAGCTTCCTTCCGAATGAATCCTCATGCCCATTTGACCTATGTACCATGTGACCAAAATACCTACTGCTCATTGGCCACACGAAGACCAACATTACAAAACTACATTTGGGGGAAATGTAGTTTCGAATGATCCTCCTGAGCAACTTGGCCTGCGAAATTAAAACTGACTTCGTTCATCTCCTATAAAATGTACAGTTCAAACAGATATGCGAGACCACAGACCTGTATTAGTGCGAGACTACATTTAATCTCCCTATCCACATTGTAATTTGGACACACGTCCTGAATAGCCTAAATAGGCAGATGTGTTTAGTTTGGATGATAATGGAGAACTCACTGCCATCTAAAAACTAACTCCATGCCCGATATGTTATCAAGAAAATATATTTGAAAAACTTGGTAGAAAGAAAACAGCTTCATAGACTGTATGAAAAGCATGACTTTATTCAACAAAATATAAAAATAGCATTTTGCTCTCAATTTATTTTCACATTGGAATACTTTGTAAACCCGTCACTGCTTGAAAAGGCGGTTAATTTTGGAACAATGATCCTTATGTACAGAAATAGACAAACAGAAACAGAAACGTTTGTGTCCACATGCACGCGCACACGCACACGCACACACACACACACACACACACACACACACACACACATGGGGGCCGCTAGGGGAGGAAAAGTGGTACAGATTCTAAGGGCCCAAGCAAGGCCCTTAAGAGGGCTCAAGCACTGACAGGGGCCCTTAATGGGACCCAAAATTCGAATCTTTCATGGGGCCCAACATTTCTGGCAGCGCCCCTGCACACACACACACACACACACACACACAACATAATGACCCACACAACATTTGTAAACCATGAACCAATGTTAAGTAATAAAGTTATACAAAAAAGGTTGTATGTCTAGTTCCCAGCTTGATAACAAAACATACAGCATTATTAGACAAAAACCTTCCAACTAGTGCAAGTACATCAAGTGTCTGTTTCCAGCTCAGTATTGTGCAATAGGTTCCTGCATCACTGGTGTTAGGCCTAGGATTGTCAGTGTACTCCAAGGGTATGCCTGGATTTATCTTTAAAAAAAAACATCTCACAATAGTGATATTAAATGCTTGTGCCTGTTTTAAATATCAATTCTCAGTTTTACAGAACATGTTTAAAAAATACTATGGTATAAAAGAAAACACTCAACATCACCCTGAATGAAAAAGTTGTTGCGATCTAATCTGGTGTCTAGTAACCTGGCCAGTTGCAGCTCACTGTCTCAGGTAGAGGATCTACTCGTCTATTTCCGATAATTCATGATCTCAAAGAAGCTATACCTTACATATCTACTTCACTTGACAATCTTGTAGGAAAGAGGACAGATGCAGTTAAAAAAGACATACAATTAAGTATTTAACATGTACAAAAAGGCCTGTGAAGTAGTGAACAATTGTCAGTTTTACAGCATAAAAAAGATGTGTAACAGACACTGGTGTAAAAAAAACAATCCCCATCAGTCTAGAAATGTCAGCATTTTTCTCCATTCATGCTCTCTGTAGAGAGCACTGAAAGTCCAAGCGTTGCCCTGTTTAGGGATAGAGAATGAGCCTTCCAAAGTGTTCATAAAAACAATTTGTTTCAGAAAAATCCATACACTGAGTTTACTCTCGAAGAGGTCATGGCTATTGGAGGTACAATTAGGTACTGAAGAAAGAAACCAAAATTCATTGGCTGATTTCACGTCAACCTCTTCATTGCTTGAGGGTAGTACTTCAGGAAAATCCTTCTCGCAATCTCGTACGTATCACCGACAGGTTCGGTGGGATATTTCCGTTCATTATAAAGAAACCCTTTCTCCACCTGAAACACCTCCAGGTTGAAAGTGTCTTGTTTGAACGGCCGGCCTCTATCCAGACACTCCACCAGGGTGTTGACGAACAGCCCCCACCTGTGGGTGTAATAGTCCTCGACGAGCCCGCCCCACTGCTTGTTGGCATAGTCCAGGATGTTCCCCTTCGGCCCCCACAGCGTGATCTGGTTTCTGGCGTTGAAGTCGTACAGCGCGGCCTCTCTCTCGTTCAGACCCATGGAGCGTGCGCTCTCAAGCCACACCCCTAACAGGAAGTGGGCGTCGCTGGAGAGGAGCCGGTCGAGTTCCGGCAGCAGGTCGTAGACGAGGACGCCGCCCGAGGTCAGGAGCTCCGGAAGCTTCTGCGTCTGGAAGGCGTGGACGATCTCCTGGTAGAAGACCGTGGTGAGCCTCTGCAGGGCCTGCCGCGTGATGTCCACCAGGTCGTAGCGGAAGGTCTCCATGGCCATCAGTCCCGGCGCCGCCGAGGCCGCGTTGAAGAGCCGACGCCACGCTTCATAGATGCTCACATGCTTGACACCATCTAAAGCAAATTTGTTTATCTTGGTCTCAAGAGAGATGAACAGACCAAGGATATGGATCACTGGAACCATGTTGTGTGATCTGAAGAGACCAAGATAAACAAATTTGCTTTAGATGGTGTCAAGCATGTGTGGTGGTAAACAAGTGAGTTTTACAAAAAAGGTGTATCCTCTCATAAACCAAGCATGGTAGTGGGACTGACATGGTTTGGGGATGCATGAAGGCTGTCAACATTGGCAATCTGAAATACACCTAAAAGAAACATGCATGTCAACATGCACTGTGACTACTGAAGCAGATCATGATATTCTCCATAGGATTGCATTCAAATCTCACACCAATCTATTTAAGCCAGATGCAGACTCAAAATGTAAAAGTTCAATGCAAAGAAAGGTTGAAACGCACACTGATGACCTCCCTTGTCATCCCTTTTCATTTCGTTTCATTTCGAGACGATTCGAGCCAACATAGCCCCCTCTCTACCGGATTTTAATCTGGGGTGTACTCACTTTTGTGAGTACATGTTCAAACATTAATGGCTGTATTTTGTTTTTTTCTGAGTGAACAAGAAATTTAAGCGGTTAAATATGTTGTTAAAAGGTCACTAATCATTGTGTCAAAGTTACATTTCTGTAATGCTTTCCTATGAAAAGATATACTCAAAAATCTGCAAAACTGTGAGGGGTGTATTCAGTTTCGTGATATACTGTATATGTATTGGACATGTATATGGATAGATGTGTGTCTATGTATTGTATGTGGATGTCTGAGGAGGATGTTTATGTGTGTATGTCTGTGAATGGTGGCTACTTGTATTGTAAATGAGATGTGCAACACAAAGATCCAACTAATGCCAAACCTGATGGAAATGACTGTCTGATGTGAAAACAAATATCGCTATGTGACAATAAAGAATATAATAGTATGGCACAATAAAGAATCTCCGCTAATTTAATCACCTCCTCTTCCTCGACGGCGCTCTTGCTGCCCTGGTCTTTGTCGGTCTCCTCAGACTTCTTGTCCAGCGCCTGCAGCCGTGGGTGCAGCAGCACGGAGCTGAGGCTGGGCTTGCAGACGTAGCAGTGGCCCGCGTACCGCTGCAGACACTGGGCCACCAGCGTGGATTGGCCGGGGTCCTGCAGGGCGTAGTCCGTCAGCACCACCTCCGGGGAGTGGGAGAGGGACTGCGGAGAGGGGAAGGGGTTCGACGATCCTCCATTATTAGAGCCAAGGCCGGAGAGGTTGCTGCTGCTGGGCTGAGCCCTCACGTTGGTCAGCAGAACTCTGACGTCCAGGTGGCCACAGACATCGGCGGCGTTGCTGTAGAGGCGCGAGATGAGGGTGGAGAGGTCCACCACCGGGGGGATGTAGATGGGGCGAGGCGGCTGACCCGGCCCAGAGCCGCCCAGGTTCAGGCCCGGGTGCAGGTGCACGTACAGGGTCCGCTCCACCACCTCGGCTGCAGAGCTCAGGACGGGGGCGATGCGCAAGGGGAGGGTGTGCAGGGGGGAGGTGAGGACCAGTATGCCCGTGCTGAACATCGACATGTTACCAAGCAACCACAGTGGTCTTAACTCACAACATTACCTGTCTGGAGGACAAATGACATCGCATTATGAGACCAAAACACAGACGAACAATAATAACTGCAAAAGGTCCTGACTGTGGAAGAACAACAGCACATACAAATGCCCCGACAACAAATGTTTTTAAGACATAATTATCAATGAACAGATAAAAGAAAGAGAACGGGTCTGACATGCAATTCAACATACGTGTTTTAAGTTGGTCATAGCGCTACAACTTGTACAACATTCTGTGTCTTAGTTCTCAGTGTCATCACCCCTGGCTGTAATCGCTAACGTCAACTCAGTCCACCACTCATTCAGGAAACTAGTTTGACCAGGTTTTGAGGTTGGACTATCTGACGTTAGGTCTTCGCTAGCAGCGCGAATTAAAGCTCAGGCACAAACATTGGTAGGCTGTCATTCCGTACATTTTTAAATTTCAAGACAGTAATACACTCTCGAGGACTGAATAATGAGCAAAATATTATCCATCGAGATGTCAGTAGACTGTAACCTTGCTTAAAAAAAACAGCCCTCTCATGAAGGATAGCTAGCAAAACAAACTGCTAGCCTTTCGTTGGTAGGTGCATACAGTTCAGTAAAATAAACGGCAAAGCAAATAAACGTATTTTGAATACATTACCATGATGTCAAGAGTCTGCAGAATTACGCTGTGGCTGATCCAAACGTCACATAGGCGGTTCTTCGCATGACAAACTAGTGTTTACAAAAGTTAGCAAACACTCATTTAGATTCCTTCCGAATGAATCCTCATGTCCATTTGACCTATGTACCATGTGACCAAAATATCTACTGCTCATTGGCCACACGAAGACCAACATTACAAAACTACATTTGGGGGAAATGTAGTTTCGAATGATCCTCCTGAGCAACTTGGCCTGCGAAATTAAAACTGACTTCGTTCATCTCCTATAAAATGTACAGTTCAAACAGATATGCGAGACCACAGACCTGTATTAGTGCGAGACTACATTTAATCTCCCTATCCACATTGTAATTTGGACACACGTCCTGAATAGCCTAAATAGGCAGATGTGTTTAGTTTGGATGATAATGGAGAACTCACTGCCATCTACAAACTAACTACATGTCCGATATGTTATCAAGAAAATATATTTGAAAAACTTGGGTAGAAAGAAAACAGCTTCATAGACTGTATGAAAAGCATGACTTTATTCAACAAAATATAAAAATAGCATTTTGCTCTCAATTTATTTTCACATTGGAATACTTTGTAAACCCGTCACTGCTTGAAAAGGCGGTTAATTTTGGAGCAATGATCCTTATGTACAGAAATAGACGTTTGTGTCCACATGCACGCGCACACACGCGCGCACGCACACGCACACGCACACGCACACACACACACACACGCACACACGCACGCACATGGGGGCCGCTAGGGGAGGAAAAGTGGTACAGATTCTAAGGGCCCAAGCACTGAGATGGGCCCTTAAGGGGGCCCAAAATTCGAATCTTTCATGGGGCCCAACATTTCTGGCAGCGCCCCTGCACACACGCACACACACACACACACACAATATAATGACCCACACAACATTTGTAAACCATGAACCAATGTTAAGTAATAAAGTTATACAAAAAAGGTTGTATGTCTAGTTCCCAGCTTGATAACAAAACATACAGCATTATTAGACAAAAACCTTCCAACTAGTGCAAGTACATCAAGTGTCTGTTTCCAGCTCAGTATTGTGCAATAGGTTCCTGCATCACTGGTGTTAGGCCTAGGATTGTCAGTGTACTCCAAGGGTATGCCTGGATTTATCTTTTAAAAAAACATCTCACAATAGTGATATTTAATGCTTGTGCCTGTTTTAAATATCAATTTTCAGTTTTACAGAACATCTTTAAAAAATACTATGGTATAAAAGAAAACACTCAACATCACCCTGAATGAAAAAGTTGTTGCGATCTAATCTGGTGTCTAGTAACCTGGCCAGTTGCAGCTCACTGTCTCAGGTAGAGGATCTACTCGTCTATTTCCGATAATTCATGATCTCAAAGAAGCTATACCTTACATATCTACTTCACTTGACAATCTTGTAGGAAAGAGGACAGATGCAGTTAAAAAAGACATACAATTAAGTATTTAACATGTACAAAAAGGCCTGTGAAGTAGTGAACAATTGTCAGTTTTACAGCATAAAAAAGATGTGTAACAGACACTGGTGTAAAAAACAAAACATCCCCATCAGTCTAGAAATGTCAGCATTTTTCTCCATTCATGCTCTCTGTAGAGAGCACTGAAAGTCCAAGCGTTGCCCTGTTTAGGGATAGAGAATGAGCCTTCCAAAGTGTTCATAAAAACAATTTGTTGCAGAAAAATCCATACACTGAGTTTACTCTCGAAGAGGTCATGGCTATTGGAGGTACAATTAGGTACTGAAGAAAGAAACCAAAATTCATTGGCTGATTTCACGTCAACCTCTTCATTGCTTGAGGGTAGTACTTCAGGAAAATCCTTCTCGCAATCTCGTACGTATCACCGACAGGTTCGGTGGGATATTTCCGTTCATTATAAAGAAACCCTTTCTCCACCTGAAACACCTCCAGGTTGAAAGTGTCTTGTTTGAACGGCCGGCCTCTATCCAGACACTCCACCAGGGTGTTGACGAACAGCCCCCACCTGTGGGTGTAATAGTCCTCGACGAGCCCGCCCCACTGCTTGTTGGCATAGTCCAGGATGTTCCCCTTCGGCCCCCACAGCGTGATCTGGTTTCTGGCATTGAAGTCGTACAGCGCGGCCTCTCTCTCGTTCAGACCCATGGAGCGCGCGCTCTCAAGCCACAACCCTAACAGGAAGTGGGCGTCGCTGGAGAGGAGTCGGTCGAGTTCCGGCAGCAGGTCGTAGACGAGGACGCCGCCCGAGGTCAGGAGCTCCGGAAGCTTCTGCGTCTGGAAGGCGTGGACGATCTCCTGGTAGAAGACCGTGGTGAGCCTCTGCAGGGCCTGTCGCGTGATGTCCACCAGGTCGTAGCGGAAAGTCTCCATGGCCATCAGTCCCGGCGCTGCCGAGGCCGCGTTGAAGAGCCGACGCCATGCTTCGTAGAGGTGCGCCGGCTCGTACCATATGTCCACCTTGTGACAAAATCACACATTTAGTTTCTAGAACAACTGGAACAGAAGTACTATTAGGCAAATTTCTGATGAGTACTACACTACTACCTTAGCCTTAAAAATATTAGACGATCCATACCATCCCCTTTTCTTTGAATACTCCCCCCTTTTTAAGACAAATATAGAGGGTTAACATCCTTTGTGCCTAGAAGCATCCAACTTTAATAATATACTGTATATATATAATAAATGTATAGGATTTTAAATATTTCTATTTTATATTATTATTCCCACTGCCAGAATTGTCTATTTTATTTTAATCTACTCTGTATGCTTTCTTTGTTTTTTTAGTCTTGTCTTTTTATAATATAATATATTATAAAATTATATATATTATTATTATAAATATATATATATATATTATAATTTATAATATAATTTTGTATGTCAAAGTGTTTATTGTATGGCTTCCAAAACGCAAGACAAATTCTCTTCGGGGCAATAAAGGTGTTCATTCATTTATTCATTCATTCATTCAATCATTCAATCATTCATTCATTCATTCATTCATTCATTCATTCATTCATTCATTCATTCATTCATTCATTCATTCATCCATTCACTCGTTCATTCACCTTCATGTGCATGGACGGCCGGTGCACCAGCGGGCTGTGGTTGTGGTTCTTGTACCCCTTCGCGGTGCAGTTGTACACGCTGCGGAACAGCAGCTGCCAGGCGACGCCCAGGTTCTCGTCTAGGCTGCCGTAGCGCCGCGCAGCGTACAGCGACACCCACTTGGCCAGGTTGACGGGCTCCTTCCTCCAGGCGATCTCGCTCATCAGCTCGTAGACCACGGGGTTCTGCTCGATGCCCTCGGGCGTGATGCCCAGCCCCACCAGCGAGGAGTTGGGGAAGCGCAGCGCCTCGAACGGCCCCACGTTGACCCGCTCCACCGTGCCAAACATGCCGCTGTTCCCGCCAAAGTTGTGCAGCATGCACCAGATGAAGGGCTGGCCGTAGAAGGACTCGGTGAAGGCGAAGGCTGGCATGGACTCGGCGAAGAGGTCCAGCACGATCATCCGGCCCAGCGGGACGCCGCGCAGCAGGGCCTTGATCTGGGCCGGCTTCCAGAACTCGTCGGACACAAAGAGCCAGCCCTGCATCAGCCAGATCGCATGCGGGTCCACTGCACAGATGAGGAGAGAGGGAGAGAGAGAGAGAGAGAGAGAGAGAGAGAGAGAGAGAGAGAGAGAGAGAGAGAGAGAGAGAGAGAGAGAGAGAGAGAGAGAGAGAGAGAGAGGGAGGGAGAGAGAGAGAGTTTGAAGACAGATAGAGAGAGAAAGATAGAATGGGAGAGAGAAAAAGAGAATAAGGGAGAGAGCAGGATGCAAAGAGAGAGAGAAAGAGTGAGAGAGAGAGAGAGAGAGAGAAACAGAGAGAGAGAGAAACAGAGAGAGAAAGAGGGAGCGAGAGAGAGAGAGAGAGAGAGAGAGAGCAATAAATGAGGGGGTGTAATCGATGAAATGTCTGCGTGTGCCCTAAAATAACCTGAGTTCAGCTCGGGCAATACAGTAACTGGGTCAATGGCATGACACCATTATTTGTTTTCTTGTGATTTTCTCTAGTTTGTCGGAAAAAAAGGTTAAAAATTGACAAAACTTGCACAACTGCTAAAGCACCTGCCACTGCAGACAAGAGTAAACTATTTTGACAGGGTCTGAAATGCCTACCCAAAATAAACTGTGAGAGACACAGCAAGAGTCAACACCCACTTAGCCTCCAATTGTTGCCACTTGGCAGACTGCGTTGGTTTACTTTTCATTAGAACTGACCGAGGCAATGTAAACACCAGTTCACTTGTTGAACAACACAGCTCATCTTGAAGTTGAGACAAAAAAGGGTACCTAGCATGCTGCTTTTAGTGTAGGGACCTGGGTTTGTAAATATGGAGCAATTCTGAAGCCACAGTCCAAGGTCCAGCACAGTGAACTACAAATCAAGAGGCCATTTCAGGCCATGAGGGTATACTAAGAACATGGTTAAGTGTTAAACCAGACTTAGTTAATAACACGGCGTTATAAATGTGTTGTTACCACCAGAATGGCAATGACCGGGTTGTAGTGCATTACTACATGTAAAACCCTGTGTTATATCATAGAAGAGTAGTACTACATAATAAACCTTTCAATGGCTATTACGGCGTGCATAAAGGAGTTACCTTGCAAAAACTGACAAACCTGATAATATAGATATATCTGCGCAGGCAATCATTTAGTTAAGAAAATGAGGACTCCAGGCCCTTCTATAAGATGATTTACCTCCAGGTTAACTTAACCTGGTTTACTACTGAACCAGCTTCTTAGTACTTAGTAACCCCCGTAGCTTGAACAAAATCAGCATCTAAAATGATCTCCTACGGCACTACAGTTACCTGAGGTCATGGTGTCAAAGACTGCTCGACTGACGGCGGACAGGTAGGCAGGGTCTGAGGACGAAGGCGTCATCTCGTTAAAGGTGTCAGCCCCGTAGATGTGGTCGGTGCCAAACTGCTCCACCATCTGAGACATGAAGAGGCCGCCGATGCGCTGGAAGAGAGGGTCCCGCGGGTCCAGCAGGTACGCACAGGAGTAGGTGCAGTTGAAGTGGCTCCACGGATTCAGCTTGGTCACATTTGCGGTCGGAAATATTCTGTACAACAACAGCAACAAAAAATGGCAACGTTGTTGTGTAGTATGTGATGTTGTGTGTTTGGCGCCACCATCAGGCGACTCCAAACACTGCAGTTGTACAAATAAGCAGACAGACAGACAGACAGACAGACAGACAGACAGACAGACAGACAGACAGACAGACAGACAGACAGACAGACAGACAGACAGGCTGACAGATAGGATCATTACAATACTTGACCCAATGCCCTCCGGGGGTGGGGGGCAGATAATCATTATTACTGTGTCCCACTCCCAATACTTTGGAGAGTGAGGGGAAATGCATTCGTCTTTTTGTACAGATGGGTAGCCGGCAGGATCATTGGCTCATTGCTAAAAAAGCTCAACTATATCATAACAACATGGATAATGATATTACAGAGACCCTTAAGTAACAGATTATGACGTAATCATTACAAGTTTGTTTACAGTGACTGTATGTATACTGTATATTATAACAGGCACTGCGCACAGGGGTTAAAATCCCTTCAAATTTCCCCTTAAATCTAGGTGAGAGGTGGACCCCCACTACCAACAGAGTGGAAGATGAAACGAAGTTCAGTGAGAGTGAAGTGTGAGTGGGGTGAAATGCGATGCAGCCCAAGTACGATCAGGGAGAATTTTACCAATGAGGCGATGATGTGCTTATTTATGGATATGAGAGCAAGTAAGGGGAACTCACACACCTGGATGCCTATGCAATAGTGTACACACTAGTGTGCAAACGTTTCAGTCCCAGTCAGACCAAAAACTTGCACTGAGGATGGTCATACTGGGGACGAAACGTTTGCACTGTTCACTTGGGTAGCACTTTTATTTATTTTCTAAACATGCAATAAAAGTACACTATTGCATCGGCATCCAAGGTGTGCCAGCTCCCCTTACTTGCTCCTATAGTTCCCCTATTGGAACCTACGCACCCACCCGGCATCAAGAGAAAAGGCGCGGTACAGTACCTCCTTTTGAAAGAGTATTTATGGATATGTCAAATTATTTTTAATCAGTACCTGAAGATTCCTGGGGGTACGATTCCTGAAAAGGCTGGCAACACAGGAATCATTCCCAGAGATCTCATGCGGTCCAAAATCTGAAACTTTAGATGAGTATAGAGCATTCATAAAGCATTCGATAGACCTATACTGTATTTCCTTGTTATTTCATTGTGTTATGTTATGCATTGTGTGTGCCATATCATGCAGGTGATATCGTTTATTTATTTATTCATTCATTCATTTGTTAATTGATTCCTTCATTGCATGTCATATCGTATATTTCTTTGTGTTGCTGTAAGTGTATGTTATGTAAGACGTATAGTAAGAGTCATAGAAATCATCTGGGTGATATGTAATGCCCAAATTTAAAAAAAAAGGTTTAAAAACTGTATTCTTCAAGTAAAAAACAGAGGTTTTAAGGTGTTTGTGTGCAGATTTCAGACAACAAAGAAAATATGCCACTACGATTACTCGGAATCAGAGTTGTAAAGTATAAGTAGAAATACTAGAAATACAAATGAATTACAACGTGGTATTACATAGCTTCGACTTTGTAATATTATACTATGAGTGTTGTAATTAGCCTACATCTGTACAAAGAGTACTTCTACTTCTATTTTAAAAAGGAAGAAAAATCTTATTTTAAAATTTTAATTTATGATTTAGAAGCATATATATCTATATAGTAGTATGTATATCCTTTGTTCTACTTCTACTTTATTAAACTCTGCTTGGAATATCTGCTGTCTGAAAAAAATATTTTCCAAACCTGCAGGTGAAGCTGCTTGACGTGCCAGGACTGGGGCAGCGGGCCCCCAAACTTGAACAGGTTGCCCATGCGATTCCAGGCCAGGAACGCGGGACCGGTGAAAAAGGCATCAATCTCAGACTGGTTCAAGCCCAGGGACAAGTACACCTTCCAGATAAGAACACAAGCAAGACATTCCATTTATCTGGTCTGCTTGTGTCATGTAATGTATTGTAAAGCAGGCACACCGAGCTTGCACATAAGGAGAAAAACAATACATCCAATTGCTATTATGCTTGTGTCTTGTAGTGCAGTGATTCTCAAACGGGTGGGCCAGGTGAAGGCATTCCAAGTGGGCCTTGAAGTCATTTTCAACAACTCAAAATAATATTTGTGAGTGTATTGCTGTTGACTCTGAGTTTTATTGTTTATTGCAGGGGTGGGAAACCTATGTCTTGAGGCCGTCTTAACCGACCCCCAGTATAATGTTCATGTTATGCAGTTTCACATGAAATATGTCATGTTTTGTAAAGAAATCTTAGAAATTACATTTGAAATACAATTAAGTTGGATTTTCAGGGGACCTAGTGAGGGTGGAGTCTGTTGTAAAGGTGGCCACCTTCAATATAGGCTTTAAGTGCAAGGGGGAAATCCTGGTTTGTGTTCATAAAACGGCCCTTGGAGGACTTTAACATTTGAAATGGCCCTCGAATGAAAGCAGTTCACCACCCCTGGTTTATTGGGTCAGAGGTTGGAGGTTGGAAAGGGTTAGGAACCCTTGTTGTACTGTATTGTAAAGCAATAAACAGAATGGCTATAAGAGACAACAAGAATAGCGTTACCTCTTGCCACAGAGCCTCCTGCCCTGTGTATGCCAAAGGCATGTTGTATCCATTGAGTGCCATCCAGTCGATCTCCTTCTCCCATCGTGGCCAGTCCCACCACACGTTGGAGTAACTCTGGGTGCACACATTCTGATAGTACCTAAATCTGACCATAAGAAACGGAGAAAAATGTGTGTCATTACACAGGTCATTTACTTGGAATACCTGCAAACAAGACAACTGGGTTCAGTCATACAACGGCCCCATTTTTTTAACCTGCTGGATGAATGTGTTTGCTTGGCCTGGTATTGAATTTGCAATGACCCTATGTCTGTTTGTTTGCACATGCATGCGCGCACAAACACACACGCATACACACACGCTAGCATACACACACACGCACACACGACATTGACCAGGTTGCTATCATTGGTTGCACGTAGGCCTACATACTGTAGGCTTAACGCACTTTGTTTTTTTCCCATTTCAAACTAAAAGAGGTTTTTTCTTTCAATTTATCTAAGGTCGGTTGGAAGGGAATCCTCCTGCATTTGAATGTACACAGTGCAAACCCTCAGTCAATGATAATAACAGACCACTGGTGTCCATTTAAACAGGATGAAGAATGACAAGGGACCGAGCGCTTCAGGCTGACATGGGTCACAAGGGAACATCCACAGTGCGTCACGTTCACGACCCTGCATTCCATACAACAAGGGCAGCGGGCTGTTGTTCGCCCATGGAGGGCACGAAAAGACCCTGGGGTCTTCCACATTTTGTTTGGCATGGGGCCTGCCAGGCACAGCTTGGAGATCAAAGTACATGGAGGGCATACAGAATGTTTCGCTGCTAAAAAGCAGAATTGTATAAAGAAGTAGAAGTACTCTTACCAGTGTAATTACAACAGTGGTATATATTACATGGTTTCAACTTTGTAATATCATACTAGGCTACTAGTGTTGTAATTACATTTGTAAGAGTAGCCTACATCTATTTCTACTTTATACAACTCTGCTAAAAAGCCAGAATAGGTCACAATTGTGGGATGACTAAGTATATTAGGCCTAGTTTGTGTCTAGATGGGCTATGATGCAGCATTTAGACTGCATGCCGAATTGAGTAAATCACTGCTGTACAAAACGTAGGCTATTGTTGGATAAATAAAAACAAGGTCTCAAAGTAGGCCTACTCAGCCTGATCTGAGATCATGGTGCAGCACCACTAGACCTTATATCAGTTTAAATTTCGTAGGCTATGTCGGAAAAGGAGAAATGGCAGTGCAAATGACTTATCAACAAGATACAATCTAGACGTTCGTTTGACAACTTTTGGCTATGGATTTACAACGCAACCCTGCCATGTCCCTCCCTGTGCATACAGCATCCCATTGCATGTCTGAAGAGCTATATTTTCAGTGATGCCTACTGACAATGTGTGCAGGCATGCGTTAATATACTTCACGTTTGGATACAGCCTTTCAGTGTGCCATTTTAAAGGGGTTGATGAAACACTGTTTGCGTCACGATCCGTGATTCCAAATGCGCTCTGGCTTGAAACCATGTCCATCACTGCATGTGTGTTTACTCGCTCATTCAAAAAGGAATTCCTTTCATGCCAGAACCAGTTATTCCAAGTAGGCTATTTCCAAACTCGCACGAGAAATGACAGTATATTACTGGCGCTTGGATGATTGTTTTACGCATTGGCAATCTTACGAAGCGATAGGCCACCTGCGGATGGCTCCTAGAGAAATTGGTCATATGACACAATCAGTGACAGAGACTCTCACCTGTGTTGGCTGCTGATACGAAGAACGCCAGAAAGAGCGGGCAGGGGACGGGGTAGATTCAGCTGATTACCCGACCACGAAACGTGACAATTACAGAAATACTTAAGATAGTTGTAGATCCCCGAGGTCACTGCGACCCCCGTGTTTCCTATTGCCACGATCTTGTTGCTTTTCGTTGATCGCAATTCACAAACATCCAGAGTGTCATTGGAAAACGTTTTGTTGACTGAGACAATGAAATCTCTCGCTCTGCCACCGAGGATACGTTTCAAAAGTTCAACCACAGCTTTCGCCTGCGTTTTGTCTGAGACTTGCGGTTTGATGCGCGACAAAGTGTGGAATTCACAATCGCCGAGGTAAAGAAGTGAAGTTGACAGCAGCACAAGGAAAGGAAGAACGCGTACACATTTAATATGCATGTTGTTACCAATGTACTACTAAATTGCAACTATTTGCAACAAAACAAAGTCCTAATTTCCAGGAGAGCAAAGCATTAGATCCGTGCAGGGAAACAGGAAGCATCTCGTGAGCTCTCATCAAAGCGTCCAATCAGAAGTCATTTAGCCTCAGTCCCTTTTTGTGGAACCAATAGCATTTTCTAAATGGATACACACGAAGTAGTAGCCAGTTACTCACATGATTTCATTCTGTTTAACCACTTTCAGTCTGAGTCCAATTGTAGACTTTATCTGTAAAACAGGTCAAACGACATACAGTCCATGAAGCGCATACAAATATGAGAGTGCCACATAACACGATGTGCAAGCAAGAAGACAGAATACTGTATGTAGTGTGGGCATAATGGGTAAAATGCCACTGTGCCTCAAAAGACCAGGGCATTTAACATTGTCAATAATAAACATTTATGAATGTGTGCAGATGTGTGCGGGTTTCTGGTATTGGGTTTGTAGGCTACCCAAAATGATTGTTATGGTCAAGGTTACTGACACAGCATTGGCCGGGCCCAGAACAAAGTCATCCAATAGGCTACACACAATGTAGGCCTGCAATGTATGAAATCCCATTGCAACTTTCATACACAAATGAGTACACACACACACACACACACACACACACACACACACACACACACACACACACACACACACACACACACACACACACACACACACACACACACACACACACACACACACACACACTGTGTATGACAGAGCTTTCTGTGGTGTTGCTCCCTCCCAGTCTTTGGCTCAAACTTGCCTCAGTCTCCACATTTGCCGGGCCGCCGCACTGGGATACCTAAAAAAAACAAGTAAAATCTCCCCTGGCTGTGCAGTGAGGTGTCGAACTGCAGGGGGCACTGAAGACCTTGGAAAGTTAAGTGAAAGCCCACTCGGAAACTCCAACTCCCATTGTGACACAGCACACAGTGCTCACCATAGACAATGTAATTGCATTCATGCCTCACCCGTGCAAGAGGGCAGTCCAACATCACACCCCAAGGGCGCAGTGCGACTGGACAGTACCATGGTTACGGTCATGGAGGAGGATGGGGGAGAGCACTGGTTAATTACTCCCTCCACCAACATGGAGTGTGGGGTGTTGAACCAGCAGTCTTTGGACTAACAGTCTGACGCCCTAACCTCTCACCCATGACAAGTTTGTCATGACCAGCAGAGCAACAGTTGAAGAAATTGTATATTTTGTATATTATTTGGTGGTGGCATGGGGAGTTCTTCCAGTGTGCTGCTTCCCATACACAGACCACTCTGCGTTGCAGCACAACAGAATTGTAAACAAAGCACCGGCCCTGCCGTGGCCAACCGGTGAGGTAGGCCCTACCTGGGTTCGATTCCTGGCCCGGGTCCTTTGCCGACTCCCCCCCCCCGTCTCTCTACCTATTCGCTTCCTGTCTACCTCTCAAACTGTCCTATCATCTATAAAGTCTTAAAAGATAAATATATATAATGTAAACCAAGCACCACAGGGCTGGTCTGGGATGAAAATTCAGGCCGGGCATTTTTAGCCAAGACTGGTCTGTCAGGCATTTGAGAGAGACAATGAAGCCCATGACAGCATTTGTAGTCATCTATTATGGGCTATTTTGATTAGTAGGCTATAGCCTGGGCGAATAGCCGACTGACTCCATCAATCAGTCTGGCAAAAGCCATGAGGAATCCGTCTCCGTGGACGATGGGGGATGGTCTGATCTTACTCTATCATTTAAATTAATTGAAGTTCCAAACTCAAATTAAAACCCATATTGTGCTTTATTAGCATGCCTGTTACGTTATAGCGTCGCAAAAGCATACAAATAACAAAACGAAAGCGTGAATATAGTTACCTTAACCAATCAGTAACGGAGCTCGCGGGTGAGTTCTACGCCACCACTCTCAACTGTTTGCTGATTGGTGAAACACAGAGAACCAATCTCAAGGCTTTTGCCAGACGATGTGCGGAGCCAAAATATTTGGGTGGAGTACAGAGGATGGCGTCGAGAGGCTATATTTTGACCACAAAAGCCAAAATGAATATTTAAATCTGACTCTGAGAGGTCAGCTGTAGCGGCATGAGGACTGATACCACTACATTCAGGGAAGGAGCAGGAAAATGCCCTGTATGCCTTATGGCCAATCCAGCCACAGCGCACCACAAATTGAATCTGCCTCTTTTTCAGTGACCATTCTCAGAGAGAGAAAGTGAGTGAGAGAGAGAGAGAGAGAGAGAGAGAGAGAGAGAGAGAGAGAGAGAGAGAGAGAGAGAGAGAGAGAGAGAGAGAGAGAGAGAGAGATGCATGCATACACATCACAGGCTTTGTGGTCTTTAACTCAATACCTGGTGGGGCAGCTCTCAGCATATTTTTGAATGATTAGTGTGTCCATTATTTCTTATAGTGGATTGCATTTTCAGCACAGTTTGCACTGACCAGCCAGCAGAGTGTTTTGTTGTTTCCTCTTTATTCTTGGTTAACATTTAGAACAGGATTTAATACAGTAGCATTATGTTAGTGTCAAATTCTTAAAGGGACAGTTTGGTCAATTTCAACATGCAGTTGTATTGCTCACACTACCCTTGACTTGTCAGTACCTGGTGATGCCACATTTTTTGGCTCAGCCCTTTCCGAGATATGAGCAATTCTAATGGGGGCAGCGTTTGTTTACATTTTTAAAAAATGAAACATAGGCCAACTCCAAATATTTTCCCAAAAGGTACTTATGTTTGCTAGTTGTCTGCTGATGTTTTATAACCTTTTGGATGTTTTTGGGAATAAATAAAAATGTTTTTTTGAAATGTAAACAAAGAGCTGCCCCCATTACAATGACCAGGATCTCGGAAACGGCTGAAGAAGAAGAAAAAAAAATCTCAGGCACTGACAAGTCCAGAGTAGTGTGAGCATTACAACTGCATGTTGAAATTGACCAAACTGTCCCTTTAAGTTAGACATGCTTTAATTTATTTGGTTGATTTGTTTTTCATCACTTACAAAGTGGCCTGGAGCTTGCACTGACCTGCACAGGAATTTGATTTGTGGGAAGTTAGGAGGAAGAGGGCGGCCTGCTCTGCGGTACCAGGCTGTGTGAGCATAATATTGTGTGTGTGTGTGTGTGTGTGTGTGTGTGTGTGTGTGTGTGTGTGTGTGTGTGTGTGTGTGTGTGTGTGTGTGTGTGTGTGTGTGTGTGTGTGTGTGTGTGTGTGAGAGAGAGAGAGTGTGTGTGTGTGAGAGAGAGTGTGTGTGCGTGCGTATGTGCGAGTGAATACCGGTATCCTTCAGCATAAACAGGGGTATCCTCCTTTGTTGACTCATTTTGAAACAAAGTGAATTGAAGACATCTAATATTAAAAGGTAAGCTCATGTAATTTCCAGAGCGTTAAACAGAGAAACAGACCCAGGCCTATGTAACAAAAGCTCCAAAAGTGCTAACTTTCCAAATAATGAATCCCCCCCCCCCTCATTATCATTTGAATATTCCAAAATATGAGCATTTAACATGGTCAAAAACATGGTCGATTACAGGCAACTGGACTTTATTTTGTAGCTTGAAGACATTGGGAATATGTGGGAATAATATCTAGTAGTTTGCTTTGGCCAATCGCTTACATAGAAAGTCCCACATTGCTCCAGGGACTGTAACCAATATACCTTGTAAATAACTGTAATTTGCTTTGGATAAAAGTGTCAGCTAAGTGTAATGTAATGTAAAAATGTAATGAGCAGGTGGTTACACATGCAGGTGTGACTGACATAAACCTTCGTCCCTTAATGGCTCTTCCATACATCGCTGTAACAGCTGCTTTGAAGACGACTTTAAACCTGAACAGACACCAAGTCTGGAGTTCTCTTTAATACTTCAGATATGGCCTACGTGCATCTTTGCATCTTTGAGTGTGTGTGTGTGTGTGTGTGTGTGTGTGTGTGTGTGTGTGTGTGTGTGTGTGTGTGTGTGTGTGTGTGTGTGTGTGTGTGTGTGTGTGTGTGTGTGTGTGTGTGTGTGTGTGTGTGTGTGCGCGCGCGCGTGCATGTTTTCAAGATGTATTAATTTGAGTCGCCTTGCGGATGTGGGGACTGGGTGGGTCACTGCTGCCCTCCCATGATTACACAATGGGCCCTACAGTATGCCTTCGTCCCCTGGGAGAAATCACAATTATGGAAGGTGTTACAACAAAATAACACAGCACAGCTGACTATCAAAATTGAAAACAAGACATTTCAGTCTCTCCTTGAAAATACGTACGTCACAGGTTTTTGTTTGCAATGAGTGGATGGATTTCCTTTAAAAAAAGAAAAAAAAAATCACCTCCATAAAGACTCTCCTCTTTCGTGACTTTCTATACTTGAGCTGCCCTAATCCCAGGCCAGACTCTTGACATGATGTGTATGTGTGCGTGTACTCTACTTTACTAAAAAAAAAACCCACAAGACTAACTGACCCTTCTTTTCATCTGCACTTGTTGTTCTGTGTATTTCCTGTGCACTTTGTATCTGCTAGTGATGTTGGCTGTGATTATGTTCTCGTTTGTAAGTCGCTTTGGTTACAAAGCGTGTAATTCTGGTAATTCAAAATGGCGGACAATGAAGAAGATCCCCATTTTCATGTATGAAAAGTGCACTTTTCCCAGTCATAATAAATACGGTACTTAGAATTTGATGGTGGTGGTTAAGCATTCATGAAAAAGGCAACATTTGTGAATGGGCATCTTGAATTCTGGAAATAAGCTACTAAAAATACTGCACAGTGCACCTTTAACTATTATTTTGAAAACCACCTCTTTCAAGTTGAATACTGCAGAGGCATCAGAAATTAACACCTTGGCATCACATTCTCCCCATTTTTTATTCAGCCAATCTCTAACCCAGTGGTGATTCTTAAACTGTGGGCCTGGGCCCACTGGTGGGCCGCGAAGGTATTCCAAGTGGGCCATGGAATAATTTTCTGAAAGTCTAAATAATATTTCTACTGTTGATTATTTATTTGAGTTGCTTTGTCTAATATTGGGTCAGAGGTGGACCCTGGACATTTGTGAAGATCTCAAGAGGGCCCTACAGTAAGTTGGAAAAAGTTGTGAATCCCTGCTCTGAGCAGTTTTACTTTCCAGCCCCAAACATGACACCAGATTAACTGGCGTGATATTGCTAACATGACACCAGAATAACTGGCGTGATATTGCTAACATGACACCAGAATAACTGCTGTGATATTGCTAACATGACACCAGAATAACTGGCGTGATATTGCTAACATGACACCAGAATAACTGGCGTGATATTGCTACTTCCTGTTCCTGTTTGTGGTGTTATCGGGCCGCTCACAGCAGAGGAACCAGATGCGATCTTCCCAACAGGAAGCTGCTGATGCGATCGAGCCAATCACAGGAGATTGAAAGGACAATGACAGGGTTCCTGAAGCACTCCTGATGGGATTTCCAGATATCTAGACATTGGGTCGGCCACTAATGGAATGCCTCTGGAAGGCGTATACAGTATACTGATGATATGATCCTATAATTGCATTGCATTACTTTTAGCTGATGCTTTTAATCCAAAGAAACTCAGTTATTACAAGGTAATTATGTTACAGGTAGGTGTTTTGTTCAAGGCCACTACAGCCATGGATGAAGGTGTATGTACACAAATTCTTCCCTTTTGGTCAGGGTGGGATTCGAACCTGCATCCTTCTGGTCCAAAGGGCCAGGGTGGGAATCGAACCTGCATCCCTCTGGTCCAAAGGCCGACTCCCTAACCATGTCTATGACTACCTATGAAACCTAATAGATCTTGTCATGGTGAAACAACTGAATATATTGTATCCATCAGCTACACATTGACTGTTTGTATTGGTATCATATCTATTTAAATATTTGACCACATGGTATCTGAACTGCCCAAGGCGATGAGTGGTGACATGAGGAGAAAGAAGGCAAAGAGGAGAGCGTTGTTTGTCCCAGCAGAGTTTAATTTATTGAGAGTGTTCACATACACAGTGTGTTTCACACAGAGCAAGGGGAGGTACACCGTACAACACCACCACACACAAACATACACAAACACACATGCATACCGTACACTCTGTCACTGTGACATCCAAGATGATTGACACAAACAAAAACAAAGATGTGGATAACAAAAAAAGTCCACCACATAACGTTGTACAAATAGATATGTCTTTGTCGTTTTGCAGAACAAAACCATCCCTACGCCACAAACCACATTGTTTCATGGAAGTGCACGTCAGAACGACATGTGAAGAGGTACCGATCAACACATCACCCACTGATTCTCCACAACACTATTTAGCAGTGTCTTTGTGCGCCATTGTAGCCTACAGTAGGCTGTACCGTGTCTGCGACGATATTAAACATATGATGGCTTATCAAGCGCGGCTCATTCACTTTCTCAACTTCGACAGGAAATTACATTAATTCTTTTGGAAAGTAGCGCTGATAATGTTTTTGGGCACGTTGCTTGATATTGAGTGAAACACGACCACATGCATCCTGTCTGCTAAAACTGTGGCTGCCAACAATTATGTGAAATACAGTAACCTCTTTTCTGGATTTTTTTTGACAAGTGAGAGATGACAAGTAAATGAATCTGTCCTCATCCCCTCTGATCCAACCAAAGCAGTCGTGTTGCCAGATTGGGCGGTTTCCCGCCCAATTCGTCTGCTTAGGATAGCCGTCTGCAGGTAAACATCGTCAAAAGGGCATTTTGGCAGGTTTTTTCGGCAAATTTGTGGCCATAGACATCAATAAAATGTTGTTCAAATTGGGTGAGACTTGGTGCTTCCAGGTGGCTTTTGAGCATTTTTTTTGGGCTGGAAATCATCAGATTCATCTGGCAACCGTGCAAAACAGTTATTCAGTGGCGTATCATGTCTGTACTGACAAGACCACAAGGGGGAGGTGTTGCAGCTGGGGCAAGCAATACAAATCACAGCTCTGTAACCTAACCAGTCCAGCAAGCAGGTAGGATCTTTTTGCACTGTGAACGGGCGGCACAGCGTAGTGGAAAACAGCTACGGGCCAGACTCTTTCCTGGCAGCATGAAGGCAGGTGTGCATTACAATTACACCGCAACCCCGCCAGCCATCCTGTCCCAACACCATGGTAATCAGGGCCACATTAATGCATACGCTAGATATGGCTGCAGCCTAGGGGCCCTCACCTGCCAGGGGCCCCCTGATTGGCCATAAGTGGAAAAAATGGTAGAAGTGTGACAAAATGGAATATTGACAACAATGTACCCCTTGTGTTGAGTACAGTTGGTAGACATGTTGTCCTTAATTATGACACTGTCTATGTAACTTTGTCACACAATTTGACTTCTGGAGGTGGGTACACAGCAACCTGTAGCTTAGGGCTCCCAGGCCATGTTAATCCGGCCCTGGTCCTAACCCAGATCATCGTGCAGGCATGCGCAGGCATCGCACCACTCCGCTGCCATTAAGTGATACCTTTGACAAAGGAAACATCTGCTCTCATTTGATTTCCCCCTGCCCTGCCTGCCCGGCCAGCCAGCCAGCCGACTCAGCTGTGCATCTGTCCAACACCAACAGGCCGCAAAGAGGAGCAAACACAATCCTGAGGACGAAGAGTAAAAGGAAAATGTGAATCAAAGAGGGGATTCCCTGACATCCCATACGTACATATGTGCTAATGGCCATTCTTTCCACTTCTGGTGTGGAGTCATCGACAGGGAAGCCCGACAGGGGGTAATAAAGGGGTCAGTTGTCACAGGCCCAGGGAGCGAGGCGGGGGCCCAACATTGAGTCCTCATTACATTGTATGTATTGGATAAGGGGTCTTTTCAAATGACTTTGTCACGGGCCCGGCAAAAGCTTTCAGCGGCCCTATTCATCGAGGATAGACCTCCACATGCTGGATTGCCTCATCTGCCTCCCCCTCTTTCTCTCTCTCTCTCTTTCCTTCTCTCTCTCTCTCCATCTACTTCTTTCCCTTCCTTCGTTGCATTCCATCTCTGCCTATTCCCATCCATCCGTCACCAGTACATTACAGTGCCGTGAATCATCCAGGCTTTTTTTCTCTTTCCACTGCTGCACAGACTGGGATAGACCCAGGACCAAAACCACGTCAGGATTCAAACAAATCCCGATGCCGCTCCTGATGCCAAAAAGCTTAAAGTCTACAGTCCAAAGACAGCAGTTTGCAGGCACTGTGCTGCTGTAACTCACTCTTGATCGAGATCGTGGCCTCTGATTGGTTGGTTTAGTTTCTATGCATTGGCGTGAGGGAGGAATGACCTTCACCCCTTTAAAAAATGTGAGCTATTTGTTTTCAGTGGCGTTCCTGACCCCCAGGGAAGCCAACAGGGAGGGGACAAAGGGGTCTGCTGTCCCAGGCCCAGGGAGATATGGGGCCCATAATTGAGTCCTCATTACATTGAATGTATTGGGTGGGGAGGGGGCCCTTTCAGATGACTTCGCCCTGGGCCCAGTCAAAGCTGTCAACGGCCCTGTTGACCCCTGATCTGATCTGGGAGCTGTTTTAGAATCTGTTTTCCGTTTTTAAACATTTTCCTGCGTGCCCTTAAGTACACGTTTTGAATCCACCGCCTGCCAAACATTTCACCAGACACTAACCAGCATGTGCACTTACAGTGCGAAAAGAGAATCGATGGGTTACCTGGGAGGATCACAGCACACACACTTACAGCACTTCACTAAACACCTCACAAAATGGCTGAAGGCTGAGTCTCTGCAGGTCAGAGGTCACGGCAAACAGCTCAAAACTACTTGGAGAGATAGAGTGATCACGCACAACACACATATACACATACTATACATTCACGCACACACGCCCGCACACACACACACACATTTCACAAGAGCAAGGGCTGCACTGGGTACACAATGGTATGGCTGACTGGCCAGGGTAGAGACGGAGAGCATGCAGAGAAAGAGAGAGAGAGAGAGAGAGAGAGAGAGAGAGAGAGAGAGAGAGAGAGAGAGAGAGAGAGAAAGAGAGAGAGAGAGATGTGTTCTGGGACGTGTTGACATTCTCCAGAGGGCGTCCGCAGACCCCTCATTCGTCAAAGCGCCCTTCCTGGATGCTCTCGAAGGAGAAGGGGACAAATTTAAAGCCCTGGCCCGTGTAGAACTTGTTCTGGAACTCCACCCTGCAGGAGAGAGGAGAAAGGAGAGAGGAGAGAGGAGAAAGGAGAGAGGAGAAAGGAGAGAGGAGAAAGGAGAGAGGAGAAAGGGGAAAAATGAGGGGAAAGAGGAGATAGCATCAATACGGATTGATTGCACTGACGTCACAATAGCTGTCGCTGCAGGATAGTAAATATTGTGACATACTCAGAATACCAGTGCTATAAATTATTGCATTGATGTGGGATAGCTAGCTGTGACAGCTGTTGATACAGAATAATTTGGAAAATTATGACTGACAGTATGCAGAATATTGTAAATTATGCACTGACATCTATACAGGATAGCAAAACAATCAATTGGGACTTGTGTATGTTACTCATTGTTAAGTACACTTGTGGATAGGTTACGACACAACACACCTCAAAACTTTCCAGTATGTGTTCTCCTATCTTGCACCTTACACTAATGTCTGTTCTGCCTCTCTCTATGCATTTGATAGTGAGGCGACGTCCTTTCAATTTCTTTGTATGAACAGTGCATGTGAAGAAATTGACAAATAAAGCTGCCTTTCTATGGCAGAATATTGTAAAGAGGAGAGAGAGGAGATGGCTTCGATGACGATTGATTGCACTGACGCCTGTGACAGCTGTCGCTGCAGGACAGTATAACAAACGAGCTGCCATTGTGACTTGTGGAACGTGGCAATGGAGTATTATAAATCTGGATCAGATTAGGACGTGGTGGTGTTGTATTGTACATGTTGCAGTTTCATGCCCATATTTAGAAAGAGAGTCCCATCCAGAAGTCCACATCAAGGCATTTATGAGGCATGACTCCCCTGTTCCAACTCGTTAAATGCTTGACCACAGATAAACACAAACCTTGAACACAAGCACACACTGGCACACACACACACACACACACACACACACACACACACACACACACACACACACACACACACACACACACACACACACACACACACACACACACACACACACACACACACACACACACACACAAGCAATGGGCACGCAAATCCGCATTCCCTCTTCTTATACACGCAGCCATATATAAACGCACAAGTCAAACCCATTCATCACTGGCACAGAAGCTGGCATCGGGTCCATAACACCCACTTAATAAAGAGTGCCTGGACAACATGAACATTTTACAGAGTCATGCAGCCAGGATGCTCCTCTGGCACGGTCTGGCTGTGCATTCCTGCTGACCAGACCTGGGACTAAGTTAAGAGGTAAATCATCTAATAGAAGAGCCTGGAGTTCTCATTGAGGACTCCAGGCTCTTCTATTAGACGATTTACCTTTTAACCAAACCTTGTTTACTCCTGAACCAGCTTCTTATGCCTCTTTTCCACCGCCGGTTTTCTGGTAGGCCTACAATTCGACACAGCCCAACTTGGCCACCACTTTGACCTGTGTCGTGCCTATTCTAAAAGCAAAAAGTGGCGGTCGAGTCACGCTTTGTCGAGCTGTAGGCCTACCAGAAAACCGGCAGTGGAAAAGTGGCATTAGTATGGCCTGGGGCATGTCTCTCTGCTTCACTGGGGCCGGTGCCAGGTGTCAAGAATAAAGGGGCCCCAGTCGGGTGCGGTGGAAAAGCACATGTTTACCTCCTGTATGAATACACACTATCTGTAAGATGTGTTCTACTGGCTTACCTCCCTCCATATGAATAGATAGGTTCCCGTTTACGAACATTCGCGCTATGAGGTGGGGGCAAGATGCTAAGCAGCCAACCACGTGAGCTCATTTTTTGAGAGACAGCGGTTTTCACATATCAGAGGTTGAACTGAAGAGGGACCCCTGGCTGTGCACAAAGACAGGAATGTTTACAAACAGGAACCCTGTGTAGGCCTATACATACTATCTGTAAGATGTGTTGTACTGGTATCATATCGTGGTTTCATTTTTTAATGGCGTAGCCCTGCCAGGTATTGCTTCTACCTTGGACCTCTGTGTCTAGATTGATGGAATTTCACTGATGCACTTTGATTGTCCACCTTTCCTGGTTATTTTACGTCCTTAACATCAGCTGTTTGGAGCAAATACTGTATGAGGATATTTTCTCTGCCAGTTGTCAAGAATGAAGAGGCCCCAGGCAGTGGAAAAGTGAATCCCATACAGTCTGCTTATTGACGTCAGAAAGTGACGTCCGCACTCAAAGGCACCTCCTCGTGGCAGCATAACTTCACTGGTTGTTAGGGTTAGGGAAAGGTCTAGGTTTAGGTGACCTCGTCAACATGCAATGTGGCAGGTATGCCCTCAACGTCAAAAATTGCCACCAGGTCAACAGTAGTCAGAAATTGACGAGTTGTTGACTCTTCCCAGGTCGTCTACAGTAGTTTGTGCCCGAGTCCAAAGGCGCATTCTTCGAGAGATAACCTTTGAAAGGATGGGCATATTTCACTAAGTCATTCCGTTTTTCGAGGCCAACACTTTCAAGAGACCTGTTACCTGACGGGGTCGGCTAGGGTTAGGAATTGTTTTGGTTTGAGCAGTTTTGACGTGTGTGGTCAGAATAATGAGATGCCGGAAGTATGGGTCTCTTTTGAACCCTTTCAGGAGTACCATCAGAGACGATCTAAATGAGAGAGAGAATCTTTGGTACCATCACAAATATGTGATTAGAATTTTGCCAGAATTTTGGGTTCTCATTATAATGT
>NC_085873.1:21552760-21572760 GCF_034702125.1 Engraulis encrasicolus
GACGTTTTTTCGTTCCAACAATCGCCGGAACCCTTCGAGCCTCAATAGCACTTCAACTTACACGCCCGCGTAAGTGGAAGCTGGCCTTATCTAGAGCTGATTTATGACACCAAAAGAATCTTTGAAAATCATGTCGTGCCATTTACCTCTAGCTCTCTCATGATTTAGCCGCAAGCTTTTGTTTTTTGCACTAAGAACTATCGGGTCGGGAACACTTTATAATTTATGACACCAAAAGAATCTTTGAAAATCACGTCATGTCATTTACCAGCTCTATCATGATTTAGCCTTTTTTCGCACTAAAGCCAGGCTCAAACTACACGACTAGCGATTGTGTGTCCGATTTTGGCGTCGGGGTGCACCGCACACTAGAAGAGAATCACAACTGTCAATCTTGTCGCTGCTGGCAGCCACCGAGACAATGCCCGACGTTCTATTTCCAGTCGCAAATATCAAACACTGTTTGATTTCTACGATTTGCGATCGGCGACTCTTTGAGCTGCCAAAGTTCTATCTTAGAACGTCGCTCACGATGAGGAAATCTTTGCCGACAATCGCTTGCGATGGTCCTGGGGGGTAACGTTCCAGCGATTGTCGTAAGGGGGGTTTTCAGCCGAGAATCGGCGCAATAGTCGTGTAGTTTGAGCCAGGCTTTAGAACTATCGAGTCTCTTGAACGTCATTGGGTCTATCGGGTGTCGGTAACACTTAGTAATTTATGACACCAAAAGAATCTTTGAAAATCATGGCGTGTCATTTACTGTACCAGCTCTCTCATGATGTAGCCAAGGGCTTTTGTTTTGCTCTAAGGACTATCGGGTCTCTTGAGGCTATTGGGTCTATCGGGTTGGTAACACTTAGTAATAAGTAAATTAGTAAATAATTCACCAACGATGAGCAAAACAATTCTCTCATGATTTAGCTGTGGGCTTTTTTTTGCACTAAGAACTATGAGGTCTCTTGAATGCTATTGCGTTACACATTTTTCCACTGAGGGCAAGGCTTTATTCTTAAGAGTTCGGATGAAGTTGTAACTCTCACGTAATGACAGAGCATTAGGCCTGCAGCTGGCAAGCCAATGGCACTAGCAGCCCTTTCAGACACATAACAGTCATAAACAGAGAGGGACAGACACTACATGCATGCATACACACACACACACACACACACACACACACACACACACACACACACACACACACACACACACACACACACACACACACACACACACACACACACACACACACACACACGCACACACACACACAGGCACACACACACACACACACACACACACACACACACACACACACACACACACACACAGGCACACACACACACTTACACCAACACACACATACTTGCATGCAGATGGAGGTTTTAAGCCCTCTCTCTCTCTCTCTCTCTCTCTCTCTCTCTCTCTCTCACACACACACACACACACAGACACACAGACACACACACACACACACACACACACACACACACACACACACACACACACACACACACACACACACACACACACACACACACACACACACACACACACACACACACACATCCACAGTTCCATACCTCAAAGCAACTTCATGCATATTGTGAACATACATATGATGACTTACCGGCTCCTCCTCAGCGCGCTTAAAAGTAAACAGAGTTAAATATGCGTTAGTAACCAAGCATGTGTTGTCGCCATAGCAACAGTGAAGTTACAGACAGACAGACAGTGAGTGGGAGTTCCATGCCCTCGTCACACTGTGATACTAGACAACATTTATTTCATTAAAACAAACACACAGGCACACAGACACACAGACACACAGACACACACACACACACACACACACACACACACACACACACACACACACACACACACACACACACACACACACACACACACACACACACACACACACACACACACACACACACACACACACACACGCACACACACTTCAATCTTGGCAGCCATTTTAAGTGTGCTTTGAGTTGAAATAAGATGCCCCTTGAGAAAACAAACCAGACGGTCTGCTTATAAAAAATAAACCATTAGCTGCCTTTCACAAGGCAACACCATCCTCCTTTGGGTGTTGGTGGTGTCATGTCGATATGAGCTGCCGGTCGACCTGAACTACAGTACTAAGCCGTTACATAACATTACATTAAACTTAGCTGACGCTTTTCTGTCCAAAGCGTGTTACTGATATTTACAGGGTATTGGTTACAGTCCCTGGAGCAATGTGGGGTTAGGTGCCTTGCTCAAGGGCACTTCAGCCATGGATGGAGATGTAGGGAGAGGTAAAGGCGGTAACAGCTTATTGGCACTGTAGCTCATCTAGACAGAACAGCAGGGTGGTGGTAACCGCTTATTGGTAATGTAGCTCCTCTAGACAGGTTGTCCACATGAATATTATTTAGTGTGTTTCTGTTTTGCAGTGACTGCCCTTCAAGAGCCCTCAGATGATGATGATGCCTCTGTTTCAACTGCTGCCAGATCTGCTTCTCTTGTCACTGAGAGCGACAGTGATGGAGCAGTAAAGGTGTGTTTTAGCCCTAACTCAAACGCACACTTACACTCACACACACGCACGCACACACACACAAGCAAGCCTGTGTGCGCGCGCACACACACAAGCACGTACGTAGAAGCTGGTACACAGTAACGGGGCAGGCTGTAAGGGTAATCATAACACAGCTATGATAGCTATCTGAGCTAGCTGAGCTATCCCTGTCTCCTCCTCCACCTCCTTCTATCACCTCCTCCTCTTCCTCTTCCTACTCCTTCTCTTCTTCCTCCTATCTCCTCCTCCTCCTCTTCCTCCTCCTATCACCTCTCTCCTCCTCCTCTTCCTACTCCTCCTCTTCTTCCGATCTCTTCCTCCTCCTACTCCTCCTCC
Source organism: Engraulis encrasicolus (assembly GCF_034702125.1). NCBI lineage: Eukaryota > Metazoa > Chordata > Actinopteri > Clupeiformes > Engraulidae > Engraulis > Engraulis encrasicolus. The sequence continues at coordinate 21,555,666 of NC_085873.1, forward strand.
TCCTTCTCTTCTTCCACCTCCTCCTCCTCTTCCTTTTATCTCCTCCTCTTCTTCCTCTTCCTCCTCCTACTCCTCCTCCTCCTTCTCTTATTCCTCCTCCTCCTCTTCTTCCTCCTCCTCCTCCTCTTCCTCCTCCACTGCACAGATGCCCCTCTCGGCTATGCAAAAAAAAAAAAGACGCAAATATTTTCCAGATTCCAAAACTTGCCTGCCTGCCTGCCTGCCTGCCTGCCTGCCTGCCTGCCTGCCTGCTTGTCTGTCTGTGGGTTTTCCAGAGAAATGAGCCCCGCTGGTGTGGAGTTTCTGTACTGTTTGTGCCCCTCACGGCTGGACGCAAGTGGAAAAACACCCCTCTCTTCTTATCTCTCCCTGTCACTCAATCTCTCGCTCTCTCTCTCTCTCTCTCCCCCCTTTTCCTCCCCTCTTTTCCTCTTCCTCTTCCTCACACCCCGTAATTCCGTATTTCTCAACATCCCCAAGCAAACAGGGCCGGATTAAGACAGCCTGGGGCCCCCAGGCTACAGGTTGCTGTCAAATGTACATAGACAGTGTCATAATTATGAACAAGAAATTAAGGTCAACTTATCTACCAACTGTACTCAACACGACACGTGAATTTTTCAATATTACATCCTGACACAATTCCGTTATTTTTCACTTTTGGCCATTCCGCCCCCCCCTGGCAGATGGGGGCCCCTAGGCTGCAGCCATATCTAGCCTGTGCATTAATCCGGCCCTGCGAGCAACGCTGTCAACAGCAGCGGAGTGTTTTGGCTCAGAGGTCGTAGTTGATAAGAGCTAATGACTACAGGATGGAAATGAACACGTCAAAACAATAAATGACTGTTAAAAAGAGCCAAATGTTTACACGAGAGAGAGAGAGAGAGACGCACACCTTTATCTAACCTTTTCAGTGGCGGCCGGGGTTTCTTTTTTCCTAATGACCAATCTATCCCAAAGCTGAGAGAGGGGTCGGAGGTGGCGATCGAGGTGTATACTGTAGGATGAGGGCGGTTAGTGAGAGCTTAAGCAGAGCTCCACTGATGGATACTACAGATGAGACTTCTAACACAAATAGAGAAAGAGAGAGAGAGAGAGAGAGAGAGAGAGAGAGAGAGAGAGAGAGAGAGAGAGAGAGAGAGAGAGAGAGAGAGAGAGAGAGAGAGAGAGAGAGAAACCGTATGGACCACACACCTAACACCCTAAGACTGACTTCCCAAAAACAAAAATCTGAGGGGAAAGAACTCATACATCTACATCGAACTGACTGGCTTTCCCCCGCCTAGCACAGCACACCCTCAAAATGTGCTCCATCAAACTGCCTCGAGCTCTTCTCTCCAGCTAAAATGTTCCGTCATCACGGTGGGTTGAGCTGCCCTGCCAGGCTCTCCGTGTACTTTGGCAACCGAGGCCTCTCTCACTCACTCACAACTGGACAGACAACACAGGCAGGCACCACCAGGGCAGCCCAGGCCAGATATCACACTCTCCTACACTCCCTCAACTTCCCCTCCCCTTAACCCATTTTAGCTTGATGACTTGTATATGTCGTTTAACCTTTGGTGCCTGGAGACACAGATACGCTGCATTCAGGCTCTTGGGATTTTAGCTTTTTTTAATAAAAATGTGGGTATGTTACAGCTGAATGAACACATTATAATGCAAGAAGACGGTCTTAGGGTTTAAATGCAACTTATTTCATGTTTCTATGTGCATCAGAGGCTAAGACTAGGTTTTTATAGGCTGAGGGCAACTTTCCCAACAAGGGCTTAGGCATTCAGCAGGCGTTTTTTGCAAGTGCTTTAGGCATCAATGGGTTAATAGGTGTGGAGAGCTGCACTACATGCAGAGGCAGAAGTAGGCAATTGCCTAGGGCCCCAACCAAATCTGCCCACCATAGGGGCACTTACAGTCACACCAGTCGTGATAAACACACCAACAAAATGTAGGCCTGATCTTAATTTGTCACTTGTAAAATAATCAAAGATATATAAGACAAAACACTAAAATAGCAACCTCGCTCCTTCCATGCCAATAGGTGACGTGATATGGGTCCCATGTTTATATTTCGCCTAGGGTCCCAAAATGGCTAGATCCGCCCCTGAATACATGTGGAGGAGATGGACCTGTGGAGGAGGTCAAACCTTGTTAAACTGCTGCAAGGAACTTCTCGACCGCTCTGTTTCTATCAGTGAAAGTCAATGAGTTTGCCTTACCCTTTTACTGTATGTGACTAGCCTAGAAATCTAGACGCCCCTAGAGGTCACAAATTGAATTCACTCCCTGTCAGCTTTCAGCTGTAGGGGTTTAGCTCGCTAGGCTAGTATGTGACAGATGTTGGCCGAATTTAGTACAAACCCATAAAGCACAAACCATGAGGCTGTAAGAATACAGCATAAGACATATCATGGTAGTGAGTGACAATGAAGATGTTCAGGTGTAAACGAGTAGCTTCAGCTAATAATGTCCTTGGATAATATGACATGAATTAATGATAATCTTCACAGATATGCACAGAATGACAATGAGAATGGTTTGTGGGGCATCACCACCAGAATAAAGTGAAGTTTTGAGGACTATCATGACAATGAGGGTGGTTTGTGGACATCAACACACCAGGAGTCAATTCTCACCCGTCGTTCAAAGGTTAAAGGTGCACTGGGTAAAATATTTTAAATATATTAAAATATTTTTTTGTCGTTTATTTCCAGAATTCATGCTGCCTATTCACGAATGTCTCCTTTTTCACAAATACTTACCACCTCCATCTAATTCTAAATATTCGTTTTGACTTGGAAAATTGTAACCTGGCTCTCACGCAGACCCTTCGTGCTTTGTGCATCTTCGTTATACTTCGTGAGCTCGCACGAGGGTCTGGAAATCCCGAACGGAATCAGATATTTCACAGCCTATCCAATCAGAATCGCGGGGCGGGGTATATACAAGTCAGTGGTTGAAGTAGTACGTGATTCAAAAAAAGCCACGTGAATTCTCCTATCAGGTTCCAGCTGTTTTGAACACACCCGCACCTTTCCAGAGCTAAGCGATTGACAATGTACAACCATCGCGTGAGAACCAGGTTAGGAAAATTGCACTTTTGATACAAGAAAAGGTGGGAGATTCTCCATGTCTGCCATTTTGAATTTCAAGAAATAGACATTTTTAGCTGCAAAACGTCCTTTAATTTGGTCATACTAGTGAAATTAGTTTATTACTCAGTAAATATTCATGAAAAGGCAGCACAGTGTCAATGAGAAGCACTGTTGCAATACCTAATCTGGCCACATTTCTACACAGTGCAGCTTTATTGTAACATGGCAGAGTTGCCCTGCCTAATTGATAAAAAATGTGTCGTTTTGTGGCATCTCTCACCTCATCTCCCTCTCCATCGGAATGCTGGGACAGCGCGTCGTGGTCGATGATCTCCGCCTCGTCCTCGGTGGGCCCGTTGCCGACCCGCACCCCTCCGAACTTCTGTGTGCCCTGTTGGGTGAGTCCGGTGGGTGAGGTGGTGCTGCCTGTCTGCTCTAACTTGTCTAGATTCTCAGCGGGGCCTGCCTCCCTCAGCTGGGACTACGGTAAATACAAATAACATAATCCACAACGTTTTTTTGTTGGGGGAGCCTTAGAGCACTGTCGTGAGAGCCACATGCCTGTTTTTGTTTTTCGCTTTTCACAATGCCCTCCGTGAGGCACCTCCCAAATACACCTCAAATCCATCTTCAAAAGGTGCTAACGGTGTGGCTAGACCTGGCCCTGAAGGGTATCTGGTGCCAGGTGGGAACATAGTTGGTTATGTAACCTTCCACAAGCAATCAACTAAGTTGCAAAGACCCAGGGGGTCCAGAAGGGTATACTAAGGTTCTCAAGGCTCTTCTATTAGATGATTTACCTCTTAACTTCACCTGGTTTACTCCTGAACCAACTTCTTAGTATATGCCCCTGGTCTACTATGCTCCAAATAGCCAGTAGAGAAAGTCTGGGTCACACGGTAGGCCTGTTGGTTAGCAAGCTAGCAGTTGTCCTGGGTAAGTCGCCAAGAAGCTTTCAAAAATCAACTCAAGCAAAACCTCTGATTCAAATCTAGCACAGAGCAGAGTGGTGTCATGCAGTTAATGCAGGTGTTATTGCAGTCTTCATAGCCAATCAATTTCATTCAATTAAAAAAAATGTAGGCGTGGAGATAGCTTTTCTTCAATTATTCCACTGTAGTCTATTGATTCCGTGTCTCGAATGGTGCAATTGTGCACTTTGCGCACTATGTTTCAGTGTGTAGTATGGCGCACTTGCTACACACTAAAACATGGTGCCTGAAGTGCCTAAGTGTGCCATGAGTTTGAGTCTAGGTCAGAGGTGAGCGAACTCAGGCCCTTATGTATTCTGGCCTTTTCGTCAATGCTCCAAACCTAATATGGCCCTTGGGCCAAAGAAATTGACCACACCTTGTCTAAGTGGTAGGTGCTGGACCAAGGACCCCAGAACACCCTTGTCCCCTGAGAGCCAGATCTGGCCACTTCCTCCTCTCTCACATCCACAGTACTTGGTAGGTGCCGCATCGAGCCCAGTGAAAGCCAATTACTTTGAACGAAATGCCAACAACTCAAAACAGAGTTTAACTACGGTAAATAAAGTAGTCACACGTTAGGCATGCATGCAAACAGAGGTGGACATCTCAGACCCGCAAAGTAAAAGCCATGCTAAATATTTGTTCCAGCTAATCCTTGTGTACGTTAGGCCTTGAATGTGTGAGTCAGTGTGTCTATCTGTCCATCTGTCACAGATTTCTGTGTGATAGTATCTGTCCATCTGTCACAGATTTCTGTGTTATAATGATCATGATAACTTTTCAACGGTTAGACTGATTTTCACATATATTCAAAGTGTGTGTCGCCCCTTTCAGTTTGTGGCCGGGAGGGTGCGTTAAGTTCCACAAGGTAATCCAATAGGCCACTGATGATGGTCTGAAGGACCAAAAACATTTTGCACGACACTGAGTAGTATTAGAGTATTAGACTGATTAAGTAAATCTTGTTTTGTTACATTCTACACAAGGTGCATCAACTGATTAACTTTTGGAGGCCAGTGCTTTCAAGATGGCCGACGTTCCAGAGAGCTCCACCAGTTTTAACCTCAGCACAACTCTTGGTAGATGAGATGCTTGGTGAAATCAAATGTGTAAAGATAACAGGCCTAGGGAATAAATGGCTGGACTTTTACTTTCTCAGGCCTACATCCGCCTCTTGCTCGTTTTATCATTGACATTCGACGCTCTACATTCTACAGCAAGCATCACTACATAAAATGTGTTAATTGGCTGTGGCTCATGACAGGCTCTACAAGCAACAAATAACAAACAAACAAACAAACAAACAAGAGACATTTTCTTTAGTATAGCAAACAAAGCTTTGGCCAAGAAGGCACACAAGAGTTTGCATAGTAGTAAGAAGACACGGACATGTACTGTGAAGAGAAACACTTAGATATGTGTCTTATCTCAATGTTTCTATTAAGCTGCGCAATCTTTGCACCTCTGAAAGCATTACTCATTTAAGGCGTGGTAGGGGAAAGATTTTTTCCGTGGTATATACCATGAAATGGTCTTTATTTGGATAGCCCTACAGATACGGGCACTATTAACAACGTATCTGTTGAAATACCATGTCTTAAGGTTAGGGTTATGAAGTATCTGTTGAAAGCCCAAGTCATAATAAGGTTAGGGTTACGTGGTTGGATTTTGCTTCATGTTAATGACAAACGCTGAACAAAATGGAATTATTAACACACAATCAGTACAATCTCTTTGAACAGACTATCCAAGTAAATTCTTTTTTTTTACATTGAACAATGAACATCTTCAATTCTTTTCTGATAGAACGTTACCAAAAATGGTATCATCTGTGTACAGTCACAGTGATGTAAAAAAAAGGGGAAAAAAAATGTAGCCGATCATTTTGTTCAAATTATTAGATGGCTGATCTGCCTGTACATTCTTTTCTACTTTGTCATTCCTGGAAGAAAGGAATGAAAACTATCCAATTTTTTGTGTGCACTCTAAAGGCCAATCCTGTTCTTGCTACGTAATTCCAGCTGTCATCGCCTACCATGCCTTAAAATCAGATGCTTTATGGAGAGACGCAAAGCAACTAATTCCGAAACTATAAGTGAAAGGAAGGAAGCACTCTGTGAGACTAGCTTTGGGCTAGAGCGAGCGAGCAGAGCAAGCAGGCACAGCACGGCTGGTCTCTCCAGTGGCAGAGAACGCTGAGAAGAAGGAGACGAGTCTCTAAAGTAGAGAAAAGGAAGAAAAAAAGGGGGAAAAAGGAAGAAGGAGGAGGAGAAGAAGAGAAAAAGAAGGTTACAGCATTCTTAGGCGGAGGAGCAGCGGAGAGGAGGTCACTCACCAGGTGCTTCTTCCAGAGGTGCTGGCGGCGCAGGACCCAGGTCTTCACCACCAGCATGCAGGGCACGCAGCCCAGAGCTATCAGGACCAGCAGCACCTGGATACCCATCTACACACACACATGGACACATGGAGACACAAAGACATACATGGGCACATGGACAGACAGACAGACAGACAGACAGACAGACAGACAGACAGACAGACAGACAGACAGACAAGGCAGGCAGGAAAACAGACAGACAGACAGACAGGCAAACAAACAGACAGACAGACAGACAGACACAGGTAGACAGGCAGACAGACCGACAGGCAGACAGACATACATACAGATAGATAAATGTGCAAGCACAAACACACATACACCATCAGGAGTGAAAGGAAACAGCATACCCGGTTTGTTACTGCATACACTATGTGAAACATATGAACTCAAGTGATCCCAAACCATTTTTAAGTACATGTATATCATGGGTTCAAGGCCATATTATAATCTTGTCAAACTGCAAGTATACTGTAATATTATACTCTTTGTCCATGTTAGATGTTGTTATTTACTTGTCATTACGGGATGTTGTATAATGAGGTGTGATTTGGCAAGTACGGTTATGTACCATAGCTGTGCAATATGGCGTGGTACTTTCAGTACCATGTACCTGTGTATGTACAGTATGTATGCGTAGTGTACCTGTCCCCGATAAAGAGGTTTGTTGGAGGGATCGTTGTAGTTGAAGAGAAGTATGGTATGTGTAGTGTACCTGTCCCCGATAAAGAGGTTTGTTGGAGGGATCGTTGTAGTTGAAGAGAAGTACGGTATGTGTAGTGTACCTGTCCCCGATAAAGAGGTTTGTTGGTGGGATCGTTGTAGTTGAAGAGACACATGTTGATAAAGGCAATGAGGAGACTGGGGGCGTCTTTGGACGTGAAAGCATCATAGGCGGTCCACTTGTAGAAGATGAGGAGGATGAGGTAGCCAAACAAGCTGCTCATGAACACAATCTCTGGGATGAAGCCCAGGAAGATGTTCAGGGGCTTCTTGAAGTACCTGATGGACAACAACAACAACAACAAAACAACATGTTTATATACAGCACTGTGATGGAGAGACCATCACGAGGGTGGTGGGTGTGTTCTGACTGTCACTTCTGGCACTTTTTGGGCTGGAAATCATCAGTCTCATCTGGCAAACCTGACCCTGTCTCGACTCCTCTGAGGTTGCTAGTCAAAATATGGATGTGGAGCAGAAACATACACTCTGCATACTTTTGGTGTGAGACCATTGGTATTACTCTCATAGTGACTCAGTCTCCCATGCATGCAAAAGATACTGTGGATATTCCATACAATTAACCCCTTAGCGCAGAACCTCTGTCATATCCTGATTGTTACCAAAATGGTGATGACCAAGTGTTAATCATTACTTAAGACTATCTGCATTGTCATAGCAATGGTGTTATGATGTAGTGGACTGTTTTCAGCAAAGAGTTAATAGGACCCATCTGCACTAAGGAGCTACATGTCTTTACTAGTTTTAACCTTTCTAAAAAGTTGCAATCCACAGGGTTTCCAGTTTGAGATTGAAAGAAAAACTGAGAAATAAGTGACCACTGGCACAATTCTCGTGGACGTTACGGACAAGGCTCTAAATTAACACCAACCAACCGGCGAAATGCTGGTGAAATTTCGTTTTGGCTGGTAGAAAAGACCAACTTATAAGCCACCCATTCGTGTGTGTGTGTTTGGCTAGTAAAGTTAACATCTACTAGCCATTTTGGCTGATGACGAAAAAAAGTTGATTTAGAGTCATGCTCGTGGATGATACAGTACGTACAGGTGGATATTCCATTCATTCAAATGTCTTTCTTTAGTCTAGTTTTAGCCTTTCTAAAAACTGGTTATTCACTGGGCTTCCAGCTTGAGAATTAAGTGACCATTGCCGTGATTCTCGTGGACGATACGTACAGGTGGTTGAAGAGGCTGAGAGAGACGCCAAACAGCATGTGGATGACGCCCAGGATGACGGACATCTTCATCTTGAAGGAGTTGAGGAAGGTCAGCTTGTTGGTGGCCACGTTCCAGATCTATGAATGGAGGGAAGCAAAGAGGAAACACAGGAGAGAGAAAAATAAAGAATCAGAGTTTCCATTCTAATTATCCCCTTTCCTCTCTCTCTCTCTTTCTCTCTCTCTCTCTCTCTCTCTCTCTCTCGCTCTCTCTCGTTCTCTTTGAGCTGAACAACGCCATTCTAATAAACTGCAGCTGAATCCGTCCAGGTAGATGCGGAGGAGCCAGGCAGCGAAACATGAGGCTTATTTATGTTGGGCAATTACTGAGCGAGCGCCAATCGGGCATGACACACCAGGCCCACGTTTACGAGGCAGAGCCCTCTCAGGTGCCAGCCGGGCCTGTTTGCCTGTTTGCCTGTTTTACCCTGGTTGTTGAGAATGATACAGCTGAGAGGGGGCAGTGCTTAGTTGCCATTGGGGGTCATTAGTCTATATCATTTTTTAATACTAAGGGCTGGGTTGGCAGGCATATGATGAGGTCCAGGGGGCATTGGGATGGCATATGATGAGGTCCAGGGGGCGTTGGGAGGGCATATGATAAGGCCAAGGGGAGTTCATTCTAAAAATGTTTACCCTGATATAGAGGTACTGTACTTACAGGGTCGATGCCTAGTGGGTACGGTCCGCCAAAGACACCTGGTACGGCTGGATCGAGCTGGAGGACTGCATTTGAATCAAGCGTTTCAAACCTAAGCACAGATGAGTGAGTGTGGAAATATATTATTCAGTGTTCCGTTCAAACACATTATGTCGTAATGGAAAACATCTATGAACTTGCCAGTAAAATGAAACACAATTCTCAGTTTTGTTCAGTCAGGCAAGAGCAGAAGGATTAATATCCTATTTTACTAAATTTGAACAATTTTATTTAATTCAAGTACATCTCTCTCTCTCTCTCTCTCTCTCTCTCTCTCTCTCTCTCTCTCTCTCTCTCTCTCTCTCTATCTCTCTCACAAACACACACACACACACACACATACACACACACACACACACACACACACACACACACACACACACACTACACACGCGCGCGCACGCACACGCACACGCACACGCACACGCACACACACACACACACACTGTAGTAACGACTTATGTACTGTACGTACGTCCAGTTTCCTTTGGGGAAAAACATGTTTTTCACACTCCAGCCTGATCCAAACATGTTGAGGGACTTGGAGAAGCAGTCATTGTAGATGATGCCGGTGTAGACGGAGAAGATACCCATCAGGAGGATAATGTAGCGCCCAGCAAACACCATGTTGAACATCTGAGGAGAACATGTAGAGTGAGTTTATAGAAACAGTTCACCTTATTTCAGCAAATTGCTTACACTGTAAAAGATTGTTGTGATTTCACATTAGAATTCTACATCAAGAAGATGTATATACCAGTTTACTATTCACTGCTGTAATGTGCAATGCATTGTGGGATATCATATGGAGTACAATTCACAATTGTAAATGTACAGCAGCACATAGTACTTTTTACAACATACTGTTGTAAAGATCTGTTTTGTCAGGGCTGCTGTCCTAATGCAAATGTATGCAAAGCCACATGCAGAAATTAGGGAGCTCAGGTCACATTCTGATTGGATGCTTTTAAAACATGCGTGCAGGCCTGATAGAGGTGGAGAGGATTTGAACTGATTTGAACTCTTCAATCGCACACACCTGGTCATGAGCAAGGAGGTAGACATAGGAGGGTTTACAGACATCATCGGAGCGTAGTACGGAATGATAGCAAGGGGAGTCCAATTTTCTTCTTCCATGGTCAAATTGGAAGCATGGTAAAGTGTGGAACAGGTCATACAATAGTGAATGTTTGTCACCTGTCCTTAATTATCCCCCGCAATTAATGCTGACCGACAGCTGCAGTAAATTTGGCCACAAACTGAGCACTGACAACCGGATATCCTCTTTCGACCAAATTTGTGGAGTACAAATTTTGTCCATCATGGCATCGCACACACTGACCATGTGCACCATGTCATTAAGCATAAATGTATTAGTTCTATGGCATTAAAGCAACACCCTCATACTATGAAGCCAATTGGAGCCAATTTGGATTGGAGCCAATTTTGGTCCCCTAGGGGAAATTCTTTCTCTGCATTTATCCCATTTGGGCTAGTGAATCACATTGAAGTACACACACTAGTCCGTAGCAGTGGGCTGCCTGCTGAGTGGCGCCTGGGGATTAGGTGCCTTGCTCAAGGGCACTTCAGCTGTGGTCCGGTCGGGCATTGAGCCGTTAACCCTTGGGTTGCCAACCCAGTGCTCTAACCACTGAGCCACGACTGCCCCCAACTACTACACTGTGGCCAATGCATTTTCCATTGAGTGATACTGCTTATCCAATCTACCTTCTTTGGCCATGAGCCAGCTGATTGTAAATGACATCCAGGTGCGCTAATTTCAGCTCAGTGCAATTCAAAACGGGCTTCTCTCTGCTAAAAGGGCATGGGAGAGGCCAATGATGGTTTGTCCATTTATACAGACGATGGGCTGGTCATAGAGCATAAACGATGCTCAGGTGTGGCAGCCCCCCTGTGGTTCAATTTGGCTTTTTGATGGCTTCGGCAACAGAATATATCTCAAAATCCCATGAGAAGGAATGGAAGCAGAGGCCCAGGACCATTATTTTCAAAGGCTGCATGTTGTGAAGTTTCCAGTGTTTGCATTGGAAGAACGCAACAATTAGCTGGCAACTTGTTGCTAGCAATTTGTTGTAATTTTACAACAATTAGCTGGCAACTTTTTATTGCCAGCAATTTGCTTTAATTTTACTTCAATTAGCTGGCAACTTTTCACCAGCAATTTGCTTTAATTTCACAACAATGAGCTGGCAACTTTTTTTTCCAGCAAATGTGTTGTAATTTTACAACAATTAGCTGATAACCTTTCACCTGCAATTCAACTCAACTTCACCTTACTGGTGCAATGTGCAATTAATGAAGATTGGCCAACAGGCTGGCCCACTTGAGCCATGAAACTTCCCACACATTAAAAGGACAGGTGTTTCAGTTATTTTGTCCAACCACTGTGTAGACAATTCCACATATATATGGAATGTTTACTTATAAACATGGATCAGAATGAAAACTTTTTGGAACTGAAGTTTTGATATGTGCATTAAACAAGGGCCAACACCAATCCATTTAAGAATATCCTTATACTTTTTAAACATTATCTTAGAAGGAGCCCAGTCTGTTTTTAAACTGTAGTTCTAGAGCAGGAGCATCAATGATTGGAACATTCTAGGAACTTGTTACAGATCTCTCTTGTTACTCTGTTGTCACACTCTATACCTAACCAATCTGTCAATTAGTGCCTTGCCTCACTTTATTACTAATCACTTTCATGTCGTGATTCAATGATTGCCAGCACCTGCCCAATGCCTGATTACTCTGGTCACATGGTTCACTTGCCCCACTATATAAACCTGGACTGTCACACTGCTTTGGTTGCTTGTCTGAATGGCACAGCATAGCGCCTGACTCACTGGCGCTCACTGGTACTGGCAATCAATTGATTAGCCGACTAGATGAGTGGTTGGTTTGTTGACAAGGTGGCTGACAGCATAGTGCCATTTGACCAGCTAGCTGCCTGGCAGGTTGACTGACAGCCTGTCCGCCTGGTCAGTTGACTGGCTTGCTGCCTTGCTTGTTGACTGGCTGGTTGACTGGCCGGCTGCCTGTCTGGTTGATTGGCTGCCTGGCTGGTTTAGCCAGGCAGCCAGTGAATCAGACAGGCAGCTGGCCAGTCTGTCAAGGCCAGTTGGCTACCTGGTCGGTTAACTGGTTGGCTGCCTGACAGGTTAACTGGTTGGGTTGTTTCATCGTTTGAGAGCCATCTTGTAGCATAGCGTGTTTTTTGCATAATATTAAATGTAGACCACTGGATTGGTTTGACAAATGCATCTCCATACAGTCCTTATTGTGACTGTTTTTGAATTCCCCTTTGAGATGACTTGATAAATGAAAGTCCTCTTGAGGAAACTATCACTGTCACTGTGACAACACTATGCTGAGTGATTTATTATTTGTGCCTCACCCATGCAAGGCTGAACTTGTAGAAGTATATGCTTAGAGCAGAGTGGCATTATGGTACCATGCTATCTCAGTCATGGTGGAGGATGGGGACGATACCATGTTGAAGGCATCTCAGACATGGAGGCGGGCAGCGGAGGTGGAGGCGGGAGGAGGCGGGCGGATGAGGGGGCAGGACATGTGCCATGGTCAGAGTAGTTTTGAAAACGGAACAGTGTTGTAATTTTAAACGACTTGCTGGCAACTGTTTTTTTCTGCAATTTGTTGTAAATTTAAAACAATTTGCTGGCAATTATTCCCCATCAATTAGCTGTAAATTTCAGTTTGAAATCTTTTACAGTGTATTTTTAGTAAAGCCCCAAGTAAATATGACACTACCTAGACTTTTCTCTATGATTGCAATGCCTAGTCTGACAGTATTTACCATATTTAACATAGCAAGTCTGAAATAAAAGTAAATGCGTAAAATGAATGTGAAATTCACGCATTCAGCGCAAAATGGCTATTTAATTCCATCCAGTGATCCCTTGTGTCTTGGTGCTAATGGTACCATTATGGTATGGTACCATTTCCTTCCAGTGATTGTGCTAAGCTATGCTAATAATATGCAATGCCAATCTAAGTACTGAACACAATGAGAGGAAAATGATATGCATATTCATGTGTAATACTTGGAAATACTGAAAATGTGTGAAAATCCACTGTTCCTTTAAAAGAAACAAATTATGTTAATGTTGTCTAATTATGTCTTGCCAATGGGCAACACACCATTTTCAACATCTACACAGAAGGATATAGGCCTATAAAAGAGATATTTAGTGAAACAAACCGTACAATTAATGTGGGGTTTCATGTTGATGCTGTCTATTGCAAATGGCTAGCAAACACCACATTGAACATCTGGAGCCTGTACTACAAAGCTGGTTCAGGAGTAGACCAGGTCAAGTTAAGAGGTAAATCATCTAATAGAAGAGCCTGGAGTCCTTAAAGGTGCATTGTGTAGGATGTGGCCAGAGTAGGTACTGCAACTATGCTGCTTATTAAAATTGTGCTGCCTATTGTCAAATATGATGTTTTCATGAATATTTACAAAGTAATAAACTAATATTTACTAGAATGGCCAAAGTACAGTCCTTTTTGCAGCTAAAAATGTCTATTTCTGGAAATTTAAAATGGCGGACCATGGAGAAGATCCCCTTTTTCATGTATGAAAAGTGCAATCTTCTCAGTCATAATGAATACTTAAAATGTTATGGTGGTGGTAAGTATTCATGAAAAAGTTACCCATTAGTGAATGGGTAACATGAATTCTGGAAATAAACAACTGCAAATTTTACACAGTGCATATTTAAGACTCCAGGCTCTTCCATTAGGTGATTTACCTCTTAACTTAACCTGGTTTACTCCTGAGCCAGCTAGCCCCCAGAGCCAAATGGAATACACAGAGAGGTTTTAAGAGTCAGACAAGCTGTATAACTAATGTGAGGTTTAATGTTGATGATGTCTATTACGTCCCACAAATGGAGGGCCTGTGGCTCCGGATTAAACTGCAGCTCTCATACCAACTGGCTGAGTTATGTGTTTGAGAACGTTTTGGTAAACACTGAAATGACCAAAAGTTTCTTTCAGGACAAGTAAGTAAAAAATGTCTCTGCAAGTCCAAAGAGCCTCTAAAGATAGAGCCAGGTCAGTACACTACGGGTTCTTCCAGAACTTTTATTACCTCAACCTTAATATTTATAAAGCCTTCAATTCAACTTTAAACATCAGAATCTTACTTCAAATTGGAGCTCGGTAGGTAGGACAGAGAAAGAGTGAGAGAGACCGCTGGCTTGATGTGAATTTCCATGTGTGTGTGTGTGTGTGTGTGTGTGTGTGTGTGTGTGTGTGTGTGTGTGTGTGTGTGTGTGTGTGTGCGTGTGTGTGTGTGTGTGTGTGTGTGTGTGTGTGTGTGTCTGTGTCTGTGTCTGTGTGTGAGGGGATCCTACCTGACCCATCCCTTGACTGAATCCAGGGACGGATAAAGGAATTAAGTGTCCATGGCGGGAAAAATTGTCTATCATATACGTTGTACACTATGCTCTCGGTTTCAATTGGAGTGAAGGTGATTATGGTCAGGGCCGCTGACAGCTTTGGCTGGGCCCAGGACAAAGTCGTGTGAAAGGGCCCCCCAAACTAATACATAAAGTGTAATGAGGAACCAATTATGGGCCCCCTCTCTCCCTGGGCCTGGGACAACTGTACCCCTGACCGGTGTCTGAAGAGTTCCTACCTATATTACCCTACCTACAAAGTCAAAGTGCAGTAACTACATATTTTGTCAGAATTGAGTTTACTCTAAAAATGATCTTCATTACACCATCATCTGTGTTGAAATGTGTCCGTTTTAGAAATAGGCCTAATGCCTAGTCAAATTTGTAGTAACTGCAATATCCAACATAATACCAATACTTAACCTCTTACTGTCACCAAAATTGCAATGGCTATGTCTTAATCTGTTACTTAAGACTGTCAGTAATGTTATAGCAATGTTGTTATGATGTAGTTGTGTATTTTCTCTAACCCTGTCACAGAGTCTTCATAGTTATTGGTGTTATTTATTTATTCAATTGTTTTAATGGTGATTTAGTAGTTACAACGCCACTCATGTCATTTTAACATCTTCTGCCAGCCATCCAACATCAAGGACCACAATGGAAATAAACCCTCGGGCTTTATTATGTAATCCTGACTCTCTGTTTTTACTTTTAGTTAAGTATGTGGTGTGGTTCACTGGAAACTAAATAATGTAGTTGGTTTTATTCAAGAACAGAGATTGCCAAATAAAATCAATCAATCAATCTGTCAATTCTGTTGTCCAGTCTTGCACTTTAAATGTCTGTATGAGCACTGTCTATGTCCATACTGTCGTATGTCCAGGTATGAGTACTGTCTATGTCTATACTGTCTATGTCCTTACCTAGATTAGTCTATGTCTGCATGGGAGAGCAAGAAACGTAATTTCAAATTCTTTGTATGACCAGTGCATGTAAAGAAATTGACAATAAAACTTGACTTGACTTGACTGTCAATCAATCAGTCTGCCACCACCCACCTCGTTGTCGGTCTTCTGTGACAGCAGACGGCTCTCCCTGAGGACGAGGTAGAGGGCAGCGCAGGTCATCAGCAGCCCGTGGCCCATGTCCCCAAACATCACCGCAAACAGGAACGGGAAGGTGATGATGGTGTAGGGAGCTGCAGGATGGACACACAGACATAGTCACAGCTGCAGGATGGACATACAGACATATAGACATAGTCTAATGACTTAAGCTTTAAGACAAAGCTTTTCTCTGATGCCTTCTCTTAGAGATCAAAATGTTTTTGATGTTTTTATGTCTTTTTTTCCTTATTTCTTATTTATAGCTTTACTTCTTTTTATTCTATTTTCACCTACCATGCCTTATGCTTTTATTTTTTATTTTATTTCATGTTATTTTATTTTACATCATTTTTTATCTAACTTTACTGTACATCACATTGAATTGCATTCATGTATGAAATGCGCTATGCAAATACAATTGCCTTGCCTTGCCTTGCCTAGTCACAGCTGCAGAATGGACATATAAGACATACAGTCATAGTCACAGCTGCTGTAAAGACATACAAACATAGTTTAGTGTAGTCTAGTTTAGTTTAATGTTTATTTAACAGGGACAGTGCACAACATACAATTGAGTCAGATTATAGCCACAAGGCTAATTTTCACCTGTAGTCCCTGGACAGGAATTAGTGTTAAATTAAAAAAGGATTAGAATTTATAATAATACGAAAATATAGCTTAGTCAGAGGTGATGATGGTGTATGGAGCTGTAGTATGGATATACAGACATAGACACATATACAGACATAGTCACAAACAATCACAATCAAACATGAAACACATTTGGTTGCAATCGAGCTATTGAGAAATCAATGAGATAGGGAGAAAAAGACATAATGCCCCATAAAAGCCCCATAACGCACGCTGTCACATCAGCGGAACACTGCAATAGTCATTTAAAAGTTAACTACCATAGTACTACACCACTATGGCGTAACACCTTGAGTAATGCACAACAACTTGGTCATTGCTATAGTATTTTGGTAACACCAAATTTATAACGCTGTCTCTCAACAGGTTAAAGGTTAAAGGTTAACCCATCGCACCTGGATTGATTTCACGGTAGGTGCCGATGCCATAAGCATCTACGATGTTCTGGAAGCCGGAGGTGAACTTGTTGGTCTTGTTGAAGGTGGGCGGAGTCTGCTTGGTCTGCATCCTATTGAGAATGGAGGGAACCGTGGAGCCACTCCTCTCCTGGAGACAAGACGCAAACAGGAAGTCAGGTAACCGCAAACAGGATGTCAGCAAAGAAGGTGGATCTAGCAAGCAGCGAAGGTCAATACAACGTCCAATACAACGTCCAACATCCTCTCCTAGAGACCAGACGCAAACAGGAAGTCAGGTAACAGCAGGACGCCAGGTACCAAACAGGATGTCAGGTTCAGAGTTGCATCATAGGCTCCAGTATTTAGAGGTGTCATACCCATAGTAAC
>NC_085873.1:21577760-21592760 GCF_034702125.1 Engraulis encrasicolus
GTATGAGCAGGGAAGCCGACAAGGGGGGACAAAGGGGTCAGCTGTCCAGGGCCCAGGTAGATGGGGGGCCCATAATTGGGTCCTCTTTACATGTAGTGGGGGGTGGGGGGGCCCTTTGACGCGATTTTGTCCTGGGCCCGGCCAAAGCTGTCAGCGGCCCTGGGTGTGAGTGGTTCAAGAGGACAGAACTCAGCCCCGCTATCGCATCCCATAACAAGGCACATCTATGAAAATGAATGGCATCAATTGTGCGTCATGGCAACGATCAACAATCGGCGCACACCAAATTCTCATACTGGTCTTGTTTCCACAACAGGTCTCAATTTAACGTCTTGACATTGAAGTGAGTCGTTATGTTATGCGTCAGCGTAACACCAACCAATGCTACGCTACGCTACGCTGTGCTGCCCTGCACTACCCTGCCACACCCCAAGACAAAAGGGCCCATTGAAAAAGATCCAACGTTTGCTAGTCAGAGCCTGGGAATGCTTCACCCTGGCAAATGAACATGCCCAGTGTATCTGGAGGTGGAGCACGGTGAATGTTTTGCAGAAGAGAGGTAGTACCAGGTAGGTACAGTCCTGTACAGAGCAACAGAACAAGTGAGTACACCCCTCACATTTCAGCGGGTGTGAACAATACATTTAATATGTATAAACTGTAGCCTACATAATGTACGTAGGCTTATGTAATAATAATCTATACGCTGTACATTGTCAACTCTTAACCCTTTGAGGAGTAAGGATTTCCCCCCAGTTCTTCTAGAATTGTACTTGAACATTCTCCAGTTTCCTTAGCACTCTGTGGTAAAAATACCTCAAAGTCCTTATGACATCATATTGAGAACTCAAACTTTTGGCAAAATTCTAATATATGCGATGGTACTCCTCAAAGGGTTTTAATTATATGGAAGTATTATTTCTTCATTGTTGCCCCATGAACAGCTATAAATAATAACGATGCACAAAGGGTGTACTCACTTATTTGATACACTGTAGGTTTGCCTGACTAAAACGAGGGGAGATGAACTACTGAGATTAGTAATGACCCCTGCTATTACAAACTGGCTGGAAAAGTACTGTTTATGCTTGAAAACAAGCTGAGAGAGAGCTATTGGTTACTGTGCCCTAAAAGTACTCCACTGGGCTTTCTCCAGTTTGTTTTCCTAAACGTAAGATGGTGGGCATGTCGTTTTTTTTATGACCGGAGTTTACAGTGACAAAGCCAGGGTTAAGTTACCAGTTACAACCTTGTTTAACCAACGAAACCAATAAAACTAAGTGCAAATGTAAGCAACACACAGTCTGTGGGAATTCACAGTGCTGTAAACATGTGCTTCCACACAGTGATGTAGACTGTAGGTCATACTGTAGGTCTACTGTGGAGATCCTACAGTGACTGGAGCCCCGGTCAATGCCCCTAGCCTGATAATCATCGACTGTCAAATCTCTTTTTTGACTTGGTCTGACCAAGAGCATAACAATTAACATTTCCCAAACAGCATGGTTGACTTGCATCTCTTGGTTTGCTAATGGTTGTATGCTTCCTGACAACGTGGGAGGAGTTAACGATTTTTCGGGAGTTAAGAAACGATATTGTAATGCTCTTGGTCTGAAGGTGTTGCATCACAAAGAGGACACGACCTGGCTACAATGCCCCCTCCTCACGTGGTACCATTTAGAGATCTATGCAATGGTAAAAATGCATTGCATGCTTATCTATGCAATGGTAAAAATGAAATGCATCAGTTAAGTGCCAGTCACTTTAGGCATTCTTAAATCAATCACACCATCGGAGCAGCTGTGTGGTAATGTTTAGGGAGCTGGACTGTAGATCACATAGTTGCAGGCTCAATCCCCACCCTTACCAATCCCTTCCTCCCTTTATGGCTGAAGTGCCCTTGAAACAAGTCACCTAACCCTACATTGCTTAAGGGATTGTAACCAATACCCTGTAAATAACTGTAATGTAATGTCATGTAATGTAGACCTATGCATTAGCGAAGTTGCCATACCATTTGGAGGTCATCAATACGGGTGTTGACCCCGGCTGCCATCTCCTTCCTCTCCTGGGGTGTCTCTGGGCAGGGGTAGAGGGAGGCCCTGAAACTGAGGGCAAAAAAAACGACTCACACTTTAAAACACTGCAAGCCAGTTAAACAACTCGAGGCTTAACTCAACTCGAGGGGTACAGTGAGGCCCTGAAACTGCAAGGTAAAAACAACACACACTGTAGAACATTGCAAGCCAGTTGAACGCAAAAAGGTAAGTTAACCTGCTTCCTCAAGTTTGTAAGTTAACTCAACTCGAGGCATCTCAACTCAAGGGGTAGAGGGAAGCCTTGAAACTGCCGGGCAAAAACAATAGACTGTAGTTCTGGACTTAGCACAACAGTCCTTCAAAAATAGCACTTTCATTAGAGATTTAAGTAATTAACCAGGCTGGCTTTTAAAGGTGGTTATTGCTGGGTTTTACTGTGGCCTGCCATGAACTGAATGGCAAAGACAACAAAGCCTTCCTATGTTTTGTTTATTACTTGAAATGGAGTATTCTTTCAAAAATAACCTCTTAATTAGGGATTTAAGTCATCAACCAGACTGAATTTTTAAATGCTGGTTATAACTGATGGCTTGCCATGAACTGAAAAGCAAAAACCAAAACAAGAAAGACAGGCTTCCTAAAAATGTGCGCTGGTTAAAAACAGGAAACCTCACCCCTCGCAAATCTTCTTCACCCTGTTCTTGAGCTGGTCTCCTTGGAAGAAGATGATGAAGACAGACTTGTGGACTTGGTCTCCCTAAAAGACAAACGGGGGAGAAAAGGCAGGGCATTTTCACACCTAGTCTCCTTTAAGTGAACCGAACTCAGTCCTCTTTAAGTGGACCAAAAAGTGAACCGACAGCAAAAGGACTCAGCTCTGTTTTTGTTCATATTGAGAGTGTATTACAAAATGCACCGGCTGATAGTTCTGGTCCTGTTAAGCTGTATTTTGCAGTGCAGTAGTTAACATAAATAGACATTAAAAAATGGGTTCTGACCGTGGTGGGGTCCTCGAGGGGGTCCTCGATCTCTGCCTGTCTCAAAAAGACATTTCCACGACACACTCGCCACAGCATCCTCTCAAAGGTCGGGATCCTCTCCCGGTTTATCACCCCGGCAACGAACCTACACAACCAATCAATTAATCAATCAATCAGTCAGTCACTCAGTCAGTGCAGGCAACACATATTGATAAATGGACGCTGCTCTGGGCTAGAATCAATAGAATGGTTTAAGAGCATACATGTTTATAATGGACTACAGTATAGTGGGGTAGAGGGTAAAAGCTGTGTGGTTTATGTAAGCTGGGGGCACTTACCTCAACTGTGTAAGGACAAAGATGAGTGACTGAGAAGCTTTAGTTATATATGAAGCCTTATACAGTAGTAAATATTTACAGGTTCTACACCCTACACACCCACAGGAACACCCTAGCATGCACGTGTATGTGGCCTTGTGTTTAAGCTACAACTTCACATGTGCACCTCGCCAGGAGAACTATAGCCACAAAGCCTTTACTGGGTGTGGGATCTGTTAACACAAGATCGAAATTATTTTGCTTAGTGATGCATAAATCGTTCTATTACTATTACTATTACTATAATCATTATTTATTTACCAATGTATAAATTAAGAATGCCAAAACAACCTACAAAGATGTCTGTACTGTAATGTCTGGAAGTGGCCATGAGCTGTCTGAATACAGGCTGTCTGATGCCACAACACCCTGATAATAATGAGGGTGTACAGTAGTGTAATTCTTAAAGGGACACTGTGTGTAGGATGGTGGCCAAAGTAACAGTGCTGCCCATCTCCAGATACTTGATCATTTCTGGAATATTTACAAAGCAATAAACTAATATTTAATATACTAATATCTACTAGTACATCAATATTTACAGTAGAAATATTTACTAGTACAGTTTTGCCGCTAAACTGTCTATTTTTGGAAATTTAAAATGGCTGACATTGAGAAGATCCATGTAGGAAAAGTGCAATTTCCCCAGTCATGTGAATACTTAGAATTTGATGGTGATACTAAGTATTCCTGAAAAAAGTAACACTTGTGAATGGACAGCATGAATTCTGGAAATGAACTACTAAAATTATTACACAGTACACCTTTAAGGGCATGGCTTTTGGTAGGCTCAGCTGGTAGCTGGTGGAAGGATGCGGTCATCAGAGGATTAACGGTTGCTGTTGTGACAAACGTGTCGTGAAATTACTGCAGCTGACAGAGTTTCCCAGTGTGGGGCTGAAGGAATGTTAAGTGGCCTTATCAAAATGACTTGCATGGTGGTTCAGTCGAGGGAGGCATACTTCATTCCCATGACGTAACTCACATATCTTGCTACGCTCTTCAGTTTTTGGTGTCAACCTGCCCTTTCACATCAGAATTGCATTGTGCAGTGCAGGGCTACACACAGACCTTATCCATTAACCCTTTCACGCAAAGCCTCTACAAGCTTGTTTGTTAAAGGTGCACTGTGTAAACATGTTGGCAGTTCATTTCCAGAATTCATGCTCCCCATTCACAAATGTTACCTTTTGTAACACAGCAATACTTAGCACCACCACCACAGTCGAAGCATTCATTGTGATTGGGAAAATTGCACTTCTCATTATGAAAATGTGGATCTTCTCCATGTCTGTCATTTTGAATTTCCAGAAATATAAATTTTTAAGTGCAAAGCTTGTGGTCATACGGGTAAATATTAGTTTATTGTTCATACAATATTCACGAAAATATCACATTTGGAAATAGGCAGCACCATTTCAAAGAGCAGCCTAGTGGCAATACTTAGACTGGCCACCATCCTACACGGTGCACCTTTACGTGTAACAAAATAGCAATGACCAAGTCTTAATCTGTTACATAAGACTATTGGTAATGTCATAGCAAAATTGTTGATAAGAAATTGTTGAAGTAATTTAGCTTTTATATTTTATAAAACGGTGAGTCTGATTGATGGCAATCCCACATGCATCAAAAAGCTACGTGTTTGTCTGGTGCAGTCCTTACCCCAGCCTGAGGGGGGCTCCACGTCCGCCGGCCTCGCTCGGGTCCAACAGAGAGGAAGACTCCTCCAGCAGGTTGGGGTCCTCCATCTGCTGGTGGTGATGATGACCATATTGAGCCTGAATTTACAAACCAACCAAACGCCTAATCACCCCCCATTACAGGCATGCGGCAGGGCAGGGGCAGGACAGGACAGGAGTGGGGTGGGCCTGCATGCATGCGTACCATACATGCAAGCATGCCTGTGTGTGTGCGTGTGTGTGTGTATGTGTATGTGTGTTTGTGTGTGTGTGTGTGTGTGTGTGTGTGTGTGTGTGTGTGTGTGTGTGTGTGTGTGTGTGCATGATATGTGCGTTCGTGCATGTGTGAGAGTGTGTGTGTGTGCATGTATGTGTGTGTACTTTATGTGTGTGCACAAACGCTCACATGTGTGTATGTGTATGTGCATGTGTGTATGTGTGCATTTGTTGCTGTTTGGGTGTGCGTTAGTGTGAATGAGTGAGTGTACACAGTATGTGGGAGATAGAGGCAGAGAGATACAGAGCATCAGAGACAGAGAGAGAGAGAGAAAGGAAAGAGAGAGAGAGCAAGAGAGCAAGAGAAAGAGAGGGATACAGAGAGACAAAGAAGGAGGGATAGAAGAAGCGAGAGAATATGATGAATGACACCATCAGGAAAAAAGAGGGTGAGAGTGATGATCATTCCTGAAGATAAATCGATACATAATGTGCATCATTTATCTTCACAACTGCGAGTCAAACATCTGTACGCTCGAGGGTCAGCAAAGTTGTGAAGTTGCAGATGTGTCAAGGTCTAACAAACAACTTAGTTTAGAGCAGACACTAAACCATTCCCATATTGTCTAAAGTGCTTGAGTCTGCTTGTGGAATTAGTCCATTTGGCAGCAGCTGAATCTCAACCTGACACAGTGTGAGATTTAGCGCCTTTTCAGGAAGACAGTTATGACTTGGGGTTGTGAACTTCACAAGCTCAATGCTGCAATGGGAATGAAACATATGGCTTGATGTACGTATGTAAATGGACGTATGGGGATGGAGGGCAATTGGATGGTGTGAAAAGGATAGTGTGTTTTATGGAATAGGTGAAACGTCTGTGATGGTGGGTAAATGGGTGTGATGTGATATGATGACATCACAAGCCTGCAAGAATGCCACATGCCAGTAACTTCCCTAAAAGCACCCTACACTACAGTCTACTATTCCCCAGATACACAGGTTACACTGTTACACACATACACATGCATGCACGCACGCACACACACACACACACACACACACACACACACACACACACACACACACACACACACACACACACACACACACACACACACACACACACACACACACTACACAAAATACACAGAGAAAAGGAACACACAAAGTACACACTATCTGACGCTAAAAACTGTTAGCAATCATTTATTATTATTTATATACTTAATTATTTCAATTATTATTATTATTGTGCATGCAATGTCAACAACCCATCAATTACTGTAAGATTCTGCTCCTATGTGATTCTGATACATGAGCACTACACCACACCACACCACAAAGCCAGCGGTGAAAGCCATGAGAGTGAGCGGCTAAAACATCAGCAAAACAAAGATGAACCCGGGGCCTGCCAAAACTCGACCACACTACTCCTCAACTGGTGGTGTGATGTTGCAACTGGGATTTGCCTTTCAGGTCTGTAGGCCTTGGTGGTTATATAGAATTTCATGGCTAATTTCTTTGGATACATCAGTGGTCTGGCTCCTTGGTCATTGCTGGTCATCACTGTGTATTATTGGGATCAGCGCTGGAAAGGAAGACCTGAGCTCATTGAGCTGCTGTGGTCTGATCTCTAGGTCTGATCCTGGTCAGTAAAATTTTTACCTAAACACTTAGCCAGTTCAACTCAACACATGTCTAGAAGGTCTTCGTTTGTTGAAATACCATAGGAAGTGTACGGTTAGTGCATTTCTCAAAACTGTAGTCGCTAACTATGTTAGCTACTTTGATGCTTGCAATGCAACTTCCCATTGGCCATATACCCAACTGTAGTACGTTGAACACTGTACGCTAATCTATGCGCTGGAAAGGAAGACCTGACCTCGTCAAAGAACTGCTGTGTGCGCCTCAGGATGTGCTTGAGTTCCGTGAGCTCCAGGAAGTTCTTCTTCAGCGCTTCCTGGTTGGTGTTGATCTCCTTCAGCTCATTCTCCAGCTTCTCAAATGTGGCCTGGACACACACACACAAGTACACACAAACATACACACACACACACACATACACGCACACGCACACGCGCACACACACACACACACACACACACACACACACACACACACACACACACACACACACACACACACACACACACACACACACACACACACACACACACACACACACACAACAGGGAGAGAGAATGAGAGAGAGAGAAGGGGGAGAGAGAGAAGGAAAGAGAGGGGGGTGGCAGACAGGCAGGCAGACAGACAGACAGACAGACAGACAGACAGACAGACAGACAGACAGACAGACAGACAGACAGACAGACATCATGTTTTTTATCCATTAGAGATTCCAGAATGTATGGCACCTGTCTCACCAGGACACAATATTATAATAATCTGTCAGATTTTGCTCCAAACACAGACAATTTCACAAATGGGCTACCGGTAAGCTACTTGCCTAATAGTGTGTGATCTGCCTACTATATGGTTAATATATGTGGAATTATATGTGTAATGTCTTGAATATTCTGTATTTATGTATATATGCCACTGGACACCTTGATTTCCTTTGGGATTAATAAATTACTCTCTTCTCTAGGCCTACTCTCTATTCTATGATCAGATGGTTCAGAAAATGCTTTAAAAGCCGTGTTTTTTTCCTCCTTTCTGTAGTAGGGATTGCCACCATCGTCACTGGGTGCATATTATGCACTATATCGATATCACATTGCATCAGATAAAGTTCAGCTGTTTAAAGGTCACGCTGCTGATACCTCAAGGTCGATCATGTCCCTGGGAAAGGGCACTTCTGGGTTCTCCCCAGTGTCCACCATGGGAATGCTGGCCTTTTTAATCTCTTTTTCCACAAACCCTGAGAAACCACAATCAGTGATCATTAGTCAAAATAGTTCATTCATTTATTAGGTTGTTAGTTACGGTAATTCATGTGGGTGATTGGTTGACTCATTTTTATTACTGTCACTTACTCAGCTTTCTGTCCATCTCCTCGCAGCGACGAACCTCATTCACAAACTTCCTCTGAAATACGTTCACGTCTGGGTTCAACTGCGAAAGGCCAAACAAACATGTGTTGTATTACTTTGGCATGTTCAACAGGCCTGTGTTCATGATAACAAAAAATGGTTAGGCCTAGGCGATCACTCCAGCCTTTACCATATACAGTATAGTTTAAAAATGACATGTTGGGCCAAGCCGAGGCTCAGTCGGCTGGGCACTGGTCTGCTACACCGGTGACCCAGGTTCGAGTCCGGCCCGGGCCATTTGCCAAACATTCCCCGTCTCTCTCTCCCCACTCACTAACTGTCACCCTCCAAACTGTCCTGTCCAAAGCCCAAAAATATCTTTAAAGGGACACTGTGTGAGATTTTTAGTTGTTTATTTCCAGAATTCATGCTGCCCATTCACTAATGTTACCTTTTTCATGAATACTTACCACCAGCATCAAATTCTAAGTATTCATTATGACTGGAAAAATTGCACTTTTCATACATGAAAAGGGGGATCTTCTCCATGGTCCGCCATTTTGAATTTCCAAAAAATAGCCATTTTTAGCTGCAAAAATGACTGTACTTGGACCATACTAGAAAATATTTGTTTATTACTTAGTTAACTTTCATGTAAAGATCAAATTTCGCAATTGGCAGCCCAGTTTCAATGAGCAGCATAGTTGCTGTACCTTTTTTGACCATTTCCTGCACAGTGTCCCTTTAAAAAAAAAAAAACAACAACAACATGGTGGAACTCACATCTCGGAACTGGACCATCCCCAGCTCCCCCAGTTCACTGACGCAGCAGTACGCCGCCTCTGATTGGAGGAAGAGCTGGGCGAGGGTCATCTCCTCGCTCCTGAATAGCTCCCCCATGATGCCTGGCCGCCGCGAGTCCACTCAACCAGGAGAAACTACACACCCATGAGGAGAGAAGACAGGAGGAGAGAAATCACACTGATATTATGTCAAATCTGTGTCAGCACCAGTCCAGTCAACTAGGAGAAACTAAACATTACATTACATTACATGGCATTTGGCAGACGCTTTTTAACCAGACCGACTTATAATGGAGGACATAATCATAGCCAACGTCAGCAGATACAAAGTGCACAGGAAATATACAGAACAACAAGTGCAGATACCAAGTAGGTTGGGGGGGTCAAACTACATAAACACAGGGTTAAGTAGAGTACACACGCACACATCATGCCATACAGGGTGCGATTTGTTGGAAAACCAGAAGGGGGGACAATCCCCCCCATCCCCCCCTACAAATCGCACCCTGATGCCATAGAATCTTCAGCCATTAGGAGAGAAGACAGAACAATAATGCATCATGAAATCACACTGACATTATGTTAAATCCGTATAGGCATACCTAATAGTGTAGGCCTAATGTATCTGGTGAAATACAAAGTACAAATGGATCAACTACTAGAGGGAGTAGAAGATGATACTATGGAAATAGCCTATAGGCTTATTAACAGTGAAGGTGGCACACACACTTACTTCTAAACCCAAATGGTTTGAAAAAATAATTTGCCTAAAAAGAATTAGCCAAATAAAAGTCAATTCCTTCCTCTATCGTTCTCAGGGCTTTTCAAGATGCAGTGCACATGCGCAGAGCATAGCTACAATCGCCTACAGTAGGTAATCCTTGTGACGGGAAGTGCGGGGGAACAGCGCTCAGCATCAGCATCCCTACTACCGCACTGCCTGCCCTTCACGACTCAAGGACACCATGATTTCACTTCACGATAAGCCCCGCTTTTGCTGTCACAGTGGGAAAATCACGAACACTGTAGCTGTCAATCTGATAGG
Organism: Engraulis encrasicolus; assembly: GCF_034702125.1. Taxonomy (NCBI): domain Eukaryota; kingdom Metazoa; phylum Chordata; class Actinopteri; order Clupeiformes; family Engraulidae; genus Engraulis; species Engraulis encrasicolus. Next base: position 21,587,893 of record NC_085873.1, read on the forward strand.
CTATGCTAGATAATATGAGCACTTCATTTTTAATCAATACTTCCGTGACAATAAACTGGGTGGTTGGTTTGTTCGGTTCATCCTGGGTAAGCCTGAAGCCCATGACACATTTGATATGATGGCGATTTTGAAAGCACACGCACATATACTGGTGGGTGCTAGGCTATGTGAAACACATTCAGCAATTTCAAACAATATTCAGTAATTAAACAATTCACGATGAGACGGAAGCTTTGAAAATAAAACGACTATCTTCAGCACCAATAGATGCATCCTCTATTGTCGGGCGCGGTTGTCATGATTACTTGTAGATTTTTTCCCCCTTTAGATCCATTTCATTTATTTGCTCAGCATAAACCTCGGCGGATGCAGCAAGCATCCTTCCATCGTCTGGCCACCTACATTGCAGATTGCATTTAGACCTCTCTTGCCTGTCACTCAATGCGTGGATTAAACACACGACAACACGATCTGCAACAAAAGCATTAGCTACTAACAAATAATAATGCGGATGTACTGAAAGACGGGAACAATTTCCTTACCTTTAATTCGTTAGATCCCCCGTTCAATTTACCAGTAGCCTCAGCTTCTGTCTCTATCACCACAGTAATAAACCTGACGTCACGTCAGTGGAGGGTCCTGGTCATGTGACACGCCAAGCTCCTGGAGAGGACAGCGTGTGATCAAGGCATGACCAGAGAGATTTTAGAATGAGAGGGGACATATGGCGGCCATCTTGGTGACGCCTCCGGGGTGCTATTTCGCGATTAAGTAGACCAGATCTGAGAGTCAATGGGAAAAATGAATGGGGAAACTGAGTATAGGACGGAGGGGAACCCAGCGGTTGTGAAAACCATATGGTTGAAACGACCGTGAAAAACTGATCAACCTAGACTACTTGGTTGTGTCATACGAGTCAAAATAAAGCTTTTTGAGCCACTTTTCTCATGGTTTTTTTGACAGAGCGCAGGCGCAGTAGTTCCATAACGGCACGAGAGCAACGGCTTTTCACAACTGAGCATGTGCATAATTTCGCGTGCGCCGATGCAGCCAGATGATTGGATCACTGTCAACGCAGCTCAGCAGGCACATTGGCTCTTGTTACCAGAAAGGCGGGTAGACGCCATATTTGCGTTACGAATCTTCACCGTTAATTTCTATGTACCTGTCCTATCTCCCCTTACTAGAATATATTTCTGGCATGACCAACCTCGAGGCAAAAGAGCTCTCCATGAAAATAATATTCAGAAGAAATACATTTTAACTGAATGTCTTGTTGACTATTATAAGGTGAGGATGTAGCTGGATAAGATGCACCTTACACACAGTGAAATATTCTGAGTAGGCCTATCCGATTACTGCAAATATAAACATAATTTTAGATGTTTTAATTCATAATGTGCCAAATACATTGCAATATTATGCAGAAATAAAAATCCACTTGATCTATCTGAGGATTTGTTCGTCACCTGCACAGGACACATCTAGATGCAGTGGTGAGGTAAGCTAGTGTGCTTCCAAATGCATGCTCAAAGATGTGATGAGGCTGGTATATCCAGTGTTCCCTATACTGTATCAGGCTGGGAGGTTATGCTGTAGTATAAGGCCATGATTGTTTCATATAGGCCCTACAAAGCTGCATCGGAGTGGTATTCTCATGCCCAGTGAACGCCACTTCCTCTTACTCACCAAACCACACACCTACAGTTGGTCTGCCACCAGAGTGCAAACCTTGCAGACAGTAACTGTGCAGTCTACAGCATGTGGCTTCACTTGAGGTAGGAATAGCGGACTTCCCCCTCTGACTTTTCGGCTTTCACCTGATCCACACAGGCTTTGGAGGGCAAGTATGTTTATGTAGCATAATTCATAACACAAGTTGCATGAAATGTAAATTAAACAAAGAAAATCTTAACAATGAAAATAGGCCTATGACTAGCCTGTTAAAATAAAATGGGCCTTGTTGAGGACTGCATGTTTTTCCGACATCCAACTGTCGACATGCCAATGGAATATGCATGAAAACAGAGTCTCCACAACAACAAGGCTGTTTCCCGGTGGCAACTGCACTGGAGATGGCTTATTGGCACGCTGCAATTTATTTTTGAAATATAAATTGAGTGGATTTTCATTCATTCACCATTGTGAGAATCCACTCAATTTCTATTATATAATTTTTTATTAATATATTATTTATATTTATTATATTTATATTTATTATCTTCATTGATATATTAATATATGTTAATTTATATATTCCCCACTGGGAAGCGTGCCGGTATTCCGACAATAGACATCAATGTCAGAATAGTGCCATGTACCCGCCGTGTTTGGGAGAAAAAATGGTGAAGTATTAAATTTGGAGAGTCCAATAAATGTCTTCAGACAGTGGAATATGGATGGCCTGGAGAGATTATGCAGAACTAAAAGCAAAAACAGAACATCATAAAACATCAAAATAGAATCCCTAGTAGAATCTGTGATGGAGCGAGATAACAGCTATTTTCATGGGAAGACCCCAAAATAAGCTCTCCGCCCAGGAATACATGCTAAAAATAGGTCCATGTCCAGCTGCAGGGCTTAGCGTATACCCATGACATTGCCTCCCCTGTCAGTAGTGATGAGAAGCCTGCATCCAGAATTAGACATCTTTATTTTATTAAAAGACCATAGAAAAATAAGTAGCTTACTAAACAAATGCAGTACCACTTATCAGCTAACAGAAACCATCTGTGAACAGTTTCTTCCTCTGAATTTGTCATGCGAGCTAACTGGCAGTATTGGGAGTGGTCTTGCTGCTGTTGAAAGTTGTTTCCAGTGCCACAGCTGTGTGCCTATGTCCCAAGTGTAGCTACTTGCAACATGATTTGTTTCAGTGTTCTTTAAGGTCAATAGCTAAATCCACAGTGCAGTGTTACAATACAGGTGTGCATTTCTCGAAAGTGTAGTTTTTAGCAGTTAGCAACTTGAGTAGTTGTCAATGGGAAATTCCACTGCAACCAACAAAGTAGCTACCATAATTAGCTACTACGCTATCGAGAAATGCACCCTAGTAGTGTGGTGCCGGAGCTGAATGGCCCACAGTTGCACTGGTAGACGTTAGCAACTGCAAGCAGAGAGAATACAGGAAGAGTAGAATGTACCAAAGATTCTCTAGGTGCCATTGATAGCCCATTGATACCGGATTCTACGTAGCACAACATTGAACCTAGTTATATTAAAATTGTTAGTCCTTATGTAAGATGAGGGTCTTAGCTTTTAATTTTTTATAGGCTGACAATATACCTTTTTCCTAAAAATGGCTAGCCATTTAGCAGGCGTTTTTTGCAGGTGTTTTTAGGCATCAATGGGTTAACTGTCTCTGAATGTACTATCTCTGCTGCTGGCCCTTGGTGCATTTGCATTGGTTGTAGCATGGAGCACAGGCTAGATATGGCTGCATAGGGGCCCCCATCTTCCAGGGGGCCCCAATTGGCCAAGGGGTTGAAAAATCAATAGAATGGGAGAAATGTAAAGAAAATGAAAAGATGCGGCCTTCATAAGGTAGTCTCAGGTAGAGTTTTAAATCATATTACTACTCCTCTAAGGTTAGAATTATGACACTGTCTGTGTAATTTTGTTATGAAATTTGCTGTCCGTGGGGGCCTACAGCAACCAGTAGCCTAGGGCCCCCAGGCCTTCTTAATCCGGTCCTGGGTAGTGGGCGTTAGCAACTGCAGCTCCTTGGTGCATGTGACCTGTGCTACTCTCACTTACTCACCTACGGTACGCTGCTGGCTCGGGGGCATACATGACCGCTGAGAATGTGACACTGACTCTGTAATGAATGGATGTTAAATTTAACTGTGGGGGAGGCCCCCTATAAAAGCCTAAATATGCAGAACAGGGGTCAGTTCTGGTATGCCAAAGTTGCAGGTGTCAACCCTCATTGAGATTTTTGACTGCCATACAATGATGTAATGTTGGCCCTGAAGAAGACACTTTGTTGTAACCCGTTGTTCCAGTAGCCCCAAAACCTAAACCGTTAGTGACAACTTGTTAAGCTTGACCACATCTCTAAGTGACCAATTTCCTTGGTCCTTGCTTCAGACAATAAGTGAAGTAACACTCCTGATCACCTACATGTTTGGAGATTTTGTTTTTGAGCAGTTTTGGGTAGTGGGCAAATCTAAAAACACCTTTTGCAGGTGCCAGACAAAACTGCCAGATAGTTGAAGAAGGTAGGTCTGCACACTGCCAACAAGCTCCAAAAATAAACTGTTATTTGTAAAGCAACATTTCGATCACCCTGTATCTTAAACTGATTTAGTTTTTTAGCCATAGAATGCCAGTTTATCTTCTGACAAACATTTGAATTATTCTGTTAAGATATGGCCCCTGTAATAAGGTATGGCCCCTGTTATACATTTGCTGTTACCAGAATGGCAATGACCAAGTTATAATGTGGCCTGTTACTAAAGCCCCGGTGTACAGACATGGTAGTGTAGTACTATGGCGGTCACAGTAGCGCTATGCTATTTTCAACACATATTACTGCATTCCACTGCCAGGACGGCACACATTATGTCATCACCCTCAAGTGATGCTAAGCAACATTGACATGGGGGTTATGGGTTGGATCAAATTGGCTTATTTCTATATCAAACTAATTTATAGCTCCACTGCTGTGACTTCTTTGACACATCCAGAGGTTCAGCAATTTTCATAATGAAGAAAGTGGTGAGTAAACAACAGCAGCTGACAGGACAATCATAACCACATGATATCCTCCTGGATGTTCCTCCCTCACACACACACCCCAGCCAAGCAGTGTTGCCAGATTTGTCTGATCAAAGCCCGGCCAAAAGGTTCTCAAAAACTGCCAAAAT
>NC_085873.1:21597760-21602760 GCF_034702125.1 Engraulis encrasicolus
GGGCATTTGCAGCCAAAACGGGTCCACCAGCCAGGCATTGGGAGAGACAATGAAGCCTACTGTGACAATATTTTCAGTCAACTGTTACGAGCTATTTTGACCACAACAACCAAATTGTGTACACATAAATCCGACTCGGACAGGCCAGCTGTAGCGGCATGAGGACTGATATGAGGACCAGGCCAAAATCATCAACAGTCCACTGGGTAAATGTCCTGTATGCCTTATGGCCAATCCAGCCATGGGTCAAGCACACAGACATTTTTTAGCAGTTGTTCAATTCAACACTTAGATAATAAGACCAACACTATGAGTGTTACATTTGACTCTCTAAGTGTCAAATGAGCGCTGGCAGAGTTCACTGTGCTCTGTGAGGGAGGGAGTGCAAGGTCGAGATGTGCACGCTCGGTCGGTCGGTCGGTCGGTTGGCCAGCCTAATGGGGCGTGGCCACACACACACCCCTGAGATTCCCCTCTGGAGTCTCAAAGCCCCCCCTCTACCTCTCCCTCTATCCCTCCAAAGGATCTCTCTCTCTCTCTCCTTCTCTCTCTCTCCTTCTCTCTCTATCTCTATCCTTCCCTCTCTCCCTCTCCCTCTATCCCTCCAAAGGATCTCTCTCTCTCTCTCTCTCCCTCTCTCTCTCTCTCTCTCTCTCTCTCTCTCTCTTTCTCTCTCTCTCTCCTTCTCTCTCTATCTCTATCCTTCCCTCTCTCCCTCTCTCTCTCCCTCCAGGCAATCTCTCTTTCCCTCCAGAGAATGTCTTTCTTTCCGTCCAGAGAATCGCTCTCTCCCTCTCTCCCTCCCTCCCTCTCTGCCTCCCCTCGTACAGTAGTTTCTCACCAGCCTGAGAAGGGGTGCCTCTAAAATCACTCCACCTAGTCTCGACCTGGACTGACAATGTGGCTCACAGGGCATTTCCCAGTGGACCCATAGTCCTTACAGGTCGAGATTGTTGCTATTGTTTTGTATTTTGTTAGAGACTGGTCCGAAATGAAAAACACCCAGACCTTCTTTTGGTCCCAGAGCAGCTAGACCCCTCTCACTTCCCCAGCTCCACTTGTCTGGACAGGTGGGCAAGGCAAAGCATCAGCGCACACACAGACCACACTGATAGACTGAGACACAGATCCTACAAGGCCCTTTAAACACACTGCAAAAGCGAACCCAAAGGACCCGGCGGGTGTCCAATCGGGACGTGGGGCACTTTATAACATGCAGACTCCAGTTTGTCAGCGCCCTGTGAGTCGTCGGATAGATAGGTTAAGTAAATTCTTAAAGAGGAGGAGGAGGAGGAGGAGGCAGAGGAGTGCGATTGCTCCCAGACACAAAAGCGTACGACGTACGCATCTCTCTGCACCTGACAGCTCGACGAATAGATGGGTCAGACCGACGTTCCTCTCTCCCCCTTTCATGGATTCATATGGAAAACATGAGCCGAGTTAGTGCGAGTGAGAGTGAGTTATGGCGCTAAAGGAAGGGAGCCATTGCAGATGTTGGCCATCTCACGGCGCAGTCATTTGTAATCACCGTCGGACAGGGAGCCATAAGTCTGCTGTACGTGTGTGTTGCTTCTGAAGTCTCCCAAGAAAAAAAAAGTGGAGCTTTAGATATATACGCACAGAGCGTGGCGTAGCGTAGCGTAGCGTGGTGCGGCATGCTGCTGCACTTCTTATAGCTTAGCCTTCCCTTCCTCCTCCACTTGTCGTACGGAAAATGTAAAAAGGTGTTTACGCACGTCGGCCCTGTCAGCAGATGCCCCCGGGGGCAACGGAGGTCCTTTGGGGTAAAACTCATAAAGCGCTTTGTGAGGCGGCCTGCCTGCCTGCCTGCCTGTGCTTTCTCTCTCTCTCTCTCTCTCTCTCTCTCTCTCTCTCTCTCTCTCTCTCTCTCAGGAAGGATATGGGTTTGCGCCAGATGAGAGCGAGGCCCTCGATTAAAGTGTCGTAAGTCAACAGGGTTGTTTGTCCTTTCTGACAGCTGTTCTATGGCATCATAGCTTCTGTGCGTCGGCCATCGGAATGTGAACGTTCATACAGTAGGCCTATATCATACGTGTGCATTGCACACACTGTGAAACATTGCAAGTTTTTTTTTTTTTTAAATAGCAAAGGGAGGTGGTGGGTGGTGGAGGGGGGTAGGGGTTCAACTTTATTAGGACAGGATAGTGAAGTGTAGGACAGGAAATGAGTGGGAGAGAGATGGGGAGGCGTCTGCAAAGGACCCCTGCCGAGAATCGAACCCGGGTCAGCAACATTGCAGCAAGTTTTAACATAAAAAATGAAGTTGCCCTGCCGCCTTAAGTTTGTATGTTAACTCCAAAAAGCCCCCAGTTGGGTTATATTTCAAGTTGAGTTAACTTGCAAACTTAAGGCAGCAGGGCAACCTACATTTTTACGTTTAACTGGCTCTGAATGTTTTAAAGTGCACAGTAGCCCTTGGTGGGGCCAAGTGGGACTGCTTAATGGTATAATGGTGGAAACCCCGAATGCGGTTTGTTGAAATGAGGCCCAGCAGTGGGCTTGGAGATCGATTTGTTGGTGATCCCCCGAGCAGATTGATTGATCGATTTAGCTGCCACGCCCTGCCAGACTGTCAGATACACTGAGGTTGAGTGCTTCCATGCACACACAAACTAACGAGCGCTCTCTCCGTCTCGCATGGTTCTCATTCTCTTTCTGTTTGGCTCCATCTTAGAATCTCTCCTTCTCTCTATCTCTCTCTCCCTTTCTCTCTATCACTCCATCCATCTCTCTCATTCTGTCTTTGGCACTAGCCCTCAATCGCTCTTCCCCGCCTCCTCCCTCTCCCTCCTCCCTGCACCTCAGTCATGGAACACCTCTCTCTCTCTCTCTCTCTCTCTCTCTCTCTCTCTCTCTCTCTCTCTCTCTCTCTCTCTCTCTCTCTCTCTCTCTCTCTCTCTCTCTCTCTCTCTCTCTCTCTCCATTCCTTTCTCTGAGTAGGCTCTATGGTATATGTGTCATCAAAGCAGGTGAGCTCACACAAGCACATGACGACATATCTTCCCCTCAGCATATGGCTTACCTGCAGCTTCAAAAAAAGAAAAAGAAAAAGAGAAATGGAAAAAAATCCCTTCTCTCTCCTGGATCCTGTTCGATCCTCCCAGATGAAAGGAAAAGAAGTAACTTGCCTTTACATGCAAGATGTGCGTTGTACTGCTCTCCGAGGGCATAAGGAATCCATTTAGCACCAGTGTGTTTTTCAGCCTCAATATATTTATTTATTTCCAATGACGATGGAAAATACTTGGGATATTATTTTTTAAAACGCAGCTCGTCGTTAGAGGTAAGGGTAGGTAAAGGAAAGAGCGCGAGGTGGAGAGCAAAGAGAGAAAAGGGCTCTGTGTGTGTCTGTGTGTGTGTGTGTGTGTGCACTTGAATTGCAGATGTTTCTCTTACTTACGGTGCACAGACGGGCTCTCTGTAGTTAGCGCTGGGGCTTTTTTTAGGCTGGCTATGCTGTAATGTCTAATAGCTTGCAGCCTTCGCACAGTGGCGCAAGAACATTCAGAGTTTCCACACTGAGTCAGCCCGCCTGCCTCGCGCGCACACACACACACACGCATGTGCACACATGCACGCACACGCTTGCACGCACACACTCTCTCACTCTCTCACTCTCTTACTCTATCACACACACACACACACACACACACACACACACACACACACACACACACACACACACACACACACACACACACACACACAGAGGATATTCCATGTAATGCATGCACATTCATAATAAGCAACCTGCTCAGTCAAGTAGGCCCACTGTTACAGGTAATGCACTCAGTAGTCAGAAGACCTGTAGGCATGTACAGTACGCACACGCTACCACAAATGTTGGTGGTCATACTCCATATAGTCCATAAAACAAACTTCATCATCCCAATGACTCCATAGCACACACACGCACACACACGCACACACACACACACACACACACACACACACACACACACACACACACACACACACACACACACACACACACACACACACACACACACACACACACACACACACACACACACACACACACACACACACACACACACACACACACACACAGACCCCCACACAGACATAGGAATGCACCATTGCAAACCCCATTGGAATTAGCCATAATAGTGTGGCTGCACACCCATGCAGAAATACTGTATATGCTGTATATATAGCACAGAGACCGGCATACAGTAGGGACCCACTAACTAACAGAGAAATGCACCACTACGTGTGCGATCCTCCCCACCATCGCCAGCAGCAAAAAAAAAGAAGAAAAATATGAAACGGAGCACAGAGACAGACATAGATGGCGACTATAACTAACAGAGAAATGCACCACCACGTGTGCGATCCTCCCTTCCATCACCAGCAAAAAAAAAATGCAGAAAATGGATGGATTGGGCGGGTTGGCAGCGCATCCTGGGCCCTAATGCTTCCCAGCTGAGGTGGTGGTGATGGTGGGGAACGTGAACGTGCAACTGGAGGGGGAACATGGCGTTCTCCCTGCCTGGGCTTCCCCCTCCACTCATTGGCCCGTCTCCTCCAACCTCCACCAGCGTCCTCAGCCACCCCCCCCACCACCACCCCTCCATTGCCAGTGTTTAACCCAAATTCTCTCCCTCCTGCTCTCCCCTTCTCCTCCACTCCCACTCTCCCCCTCTCTTGGTGCTCTCCCCCCTCTCTGCCAGAGTTGAACCCAAATCCTCTCCTCCCCTCCCCTCCCCTCCCTCCCTTCCCCTCCTCGACCATCCCGGCCGCTCTCCCCTTCTCTTGGTTAATGATTTGAAACAGTGCGGCTTCCACCATCACCTCCACCACCTCCACCACCCTCACTACCACCCTCACTACCACCCCCAACACCCAGCGTTTAGTCCAAATCCTCCTCTCCCCTTCTCCCCTTCCCCTGGTGCTCTCCCCCTCATTGCGTTCAGCCCAAATCCTCCCCGGCCTGCTCTCCCCAGTCTCCTCTCCCG
>NC_085873.1:21612760-21615260 GCF_034702125.1 Engraulis encrasicolus
CTCCTTTCCTATCCTATCCTATCCTATCCTATCCTATCCTATCCTATCCTATCCTAAGTTCCCATCTCCTCTCCTCTCCTCTCCTCTCCTCTTCTGTCCTCTCCTCTCCTCTCCTCTCCTCTCCTGTCCTATCCTAAGTTCCCCTCTCCTCTCCTCTCCTCTCCTCTCCTCTCCTCTCCTATCCTAAGTTCCCCTCTCCTCTCCTCTCCTCTCCTGTCCTATCCTAAGTTCCTCTCCTCTCCTCTCCTCTCCTCTCCTCTCCTCTCCTCTCCTCTCTCCAGACCTCTCTTCTCCTCTCCTCTCCTTCCTCAGTCCTCTCCTCTATTCTCCTCTATTCTCCTCTATTCTCCTCTCCTCTATTCTCCTCTCCTCTCCTCTCCTCTCCTCTCCTCTCCTCTCCTCTCATCTATTCTCCTCCCCTCCCCTCTCCTCTCCTCTCCTCTTCTGTCCTCTCCTAAGTTCCCGTCTCCTCTCCTCTCCTATCCTCTCCTCTCCTCTCCTCTCCTCTCCTCTCCTCTCCTCTCTTCTCCTCTCCTCTTCTCTTCTCTCCTCTCCTCTCCTCACCTCTCCTCTCCTCTCCTCTCCTCTCCTCTCCTCTCCTGCTCTTCCCTCCTCCTGGCCTGTCAGGTGACAGTAAGATAGCTACAGGGCTTGGACAACATTACTGTAATAGCATTGAATTACATTTCATTGACTCAGTTATACAGAGTGTCTTACAGTGGTGTTGCACACAGTATGAAACCCTTAATGAGGGAACAGGAACGCCCTGGCTATTTACTGTAATTCCCAACTCGACGTTTTCCTGCTGGTAGACAAATCAAGACCAATCCTCCATGCAGTGCCTCATAATCAGGGTTGCCAGATGAGGCTAATGATTTCCAGGACAAAAAAAAGCTCAAAACCCGCCTGGAAGCATGAATCCCGCCCAATTCTATTGATTTCTAGGGACAAAATTGGGCGGGTTTTCCTGCAAAATGCAATTTTTACCCACAGACGGCCATCCAAAGCAGCCCAATTGGGGGGGGGAACAGCCCAATCTGGCAGCACTGCTCATTATCTTGGATCTCCTTTTTTATATAGCAGACTGGACTCGTCCGCTTTTCTGGAATTATCTTCATTGCATTCCACACTCCCAGGCCCCATTCCACTCCAGTCTTCAGTCCGAGCACTCCTTCTGAGTACTCCTTTTTCTTGCGGTGGGAGAAGGCGCAGAGCCTGTCTGCCTGTCAACAGCCCTCTTGCCGCTGGTGTTCCGAACCGAACCGGGGGGGCGACTTCGACTGGGGCTGTGGAGCTGGGGCTGGAACTGGGGCTGGAACTGGGGCTAGGGCTCAGGCTTGTGCTGGGTCTGGGTCTGGGGAGAGGATGTGCCATCGGGGCTGGGGCTGGGGCTGGGGCTGGGGCTGGGGCTCAGGCTTGTGCTGGGGCTGGGGCTGGGGCTGGGGCTGGGGCTGGGGCTGGGGCTGAGGCTAGGGCTCAGGCTTGTGCTGGGTCTGGGTCTGGGGCCGGGGCTGGGGCTAGGGCTGGGGCTGGGGCNAGGGCTCAGGCTTGTGCTGGGACTGGGGCTGGGGCTAGGGCCGGGGCTGAGGCTAGGGCTCAGGCTTGTGCTGGGGCTGGGGCTGGGGCTGGGGCTGGGGCTGGGGCTGGGGCTGGGGCTGGTGCTGGTGCTGGGACTGGGGCTGGGGCTAGGGCCGGGGCTGGGGCTAGGGCTCAGGCTTGTGCTGGGGCTGGGGCTGGGGCTGGGGAGAGGATGTGCCATCGGGGCTGGGGCTGGGACTGGGACTGGGACTGGGACTGGGGCTCAGGCTTGGACTGAGGCTGGGGCTTGGGCTGGGGCTTGGGCTGGGGCTGGGAGGAGGATGTGCCATCGGGGCTGGGGCTGGGGCTGGGAGGAAGATGTCCCATTGGGGCTGGGGCTGGGAGGAAGATGTCCCATTGGGGCTGGGGCTGGGGCTGGAACTAAGGCTGGGGCTAGAACTAAGGCTGGGGCTGGAACTAAGGCTGGGGCTGAGGCTGGGGCTGGTGCTGGGGCTCAGGCTGGGGCTGGGACTAAGGCTGAGGCTGGGGCTGGGGCTGGGGCTGGGGCTGGGGCTGGGGCTGGGGTTCAGGCTGGGGCTGGGAGGAGGATGTGCCAGGGGCTGGGGCTGGGGCTCAGGCTTGGGCTGGGAGGAGGATGTGCCATTGTCGTTCCACAGCACCGTAAATCTCTCCATAAACACTCGGCTCCACTCCGCTCCGCTCGCACCGCACCGCATCGCTCCGCTGCCCCCATTGTTTTTGGAAAGTGTAGCCAAGAGGTGCCATGGCAACGCAGGGCAATGTACTGTAGTGGCAGGCAGGGCGAGGGCAAGAGGGGCGCTAAATCAGTTGGGCAGAACTGTATTCAAAACGGTGGGCAGCATAGGATGAAAACACAGCATCAAGAGGGACGGGCGCACACCTCGAACTGCAGAGAAACACAGTCGCAGGTCGTTTAGTACGTACACATAACAAGCCTGAA